>NW_022196905.1:232996797-233015131 GCF_008632895.1 Mastomys coucha | reverse complement strand
GTATTTGGTTCCCCCTTTTAAGAAGGAATGAAATGTCCACCTTTTGGTCTTCCATCTTCTTGAGTTCCAACAACTTCTTCTTATCAGTCATTACATTACAAAGTTGATTGCTAAGCCATATCCTTATAAGCTATAGGAGTTCTAATAAATGTTTAAAAAACATATATGTAGTTCTTATCTCTACAGAAATACATTTGATAAATTTGTAGAACATTTTCAAAGGCTCCTTCTGTGATTAAAAAAATGAATCATATCCTTTATTTAAACATATGGGACAATTTAATATGTTTCAAATAAAATATCTAATTACAGATGTCTGTTGTGGGAAAAGTTATGATACTAATATCATAGCTGCTGTCTAATAATAAAAGAATGTTTCTCTTAAGTGATGGAAATTATACTAATTTTTAAAGAAAGATCACTCAAGAATTTACAGAAGTCAAGGCTGGGGAAATGACTCAGTGGGTAAGACCCACGTTCAGATCTCCAGCACTCACATAACAGATTGGTCAGAGCAGTATGTGCTTGTAACCCAGTATTGGGAGCCAGATTCTGGTAGATTCCAAGGAGCCAGATTAGCTAAAATGGTCAGCTTCTGGTTCAGTAAGAGATTCTATCTCAAGAAAGTAATACAGAGAACAATAGAGAAAGACATCCCATATTCTGCTCTGGTCTGGAGGGAATATGCACATGTAACACACACACACACACACACACACACACACACACACACACACACACAGAGGCAGACAGAGAAAGAGAGAGAAAGAAAGAGAGAGAATATTTATAGAAATCATGCAAGTGGTTGTAGACAAATTATTTTCTATTACATAAGCAAGACTGTTTAGAAAATTGTGAATTCATAATAAAAAGTTACATTCTTTACAATGATTAGTCTGTTGCTACAAAGTTAAGAATAAAATATACTGATTGTCTCTTCCTGAAAACACTCTAAGCACTTTTTGCTAAGCACAAGGGCTGGGACTAGAAGGATTAAAAACAGGGAAGGCACAGTTCCTTGCTCTTAGTGAACCCATAGATGGTTAGTTTCACCCCACATAATGTGCTTACCATCATAAATGATAGAAGCAAAGGCAGGCAGATCTCTGAGTTTGAGGCCACCCTGGTCTACAGAGCAAGTTTCAGAATAGCCAGAGCTACACAGAGAAGTCCTGTTTTGGGAAAAATAAAAACAAAAACAAAATTTTAAAAAAGAGATGAGAATTGTTTTGCTTTAAGGTTTGGGGGCAATTTTATTAGAGGTTAAAAAAAAAAAAGGCCAGCCTGGCCTACAGAGTGAGTTCCAGGACAACCAGGGCTACACAGAGAAACCCTGTCTTGAAAAAAAAAAAAAAAAAAAAAAAAAAAAAAAAGGGCAGGTAACTTGTAAATGTATACATGTAACATAACCACACACACACACACACACACACACACAATGGTGTATATAATTTCACAAAGTACCAGAAAGAGAATGGAAGTATGGGAATAGAGAGATATTACTGCCCTCAGACTGTTTCCTTCAAACCAGTGAGGCTGCCTTTAAAATTTGAAGTTTGTACTTAAAAAGGATGTAACTGAATATATAGGTAAGAACATGACATAAGGACTCAGCTGGAAACAGATTTTTAACATATAACACATACTAAACCCAGAAAAAGCATAACATTCCTATTACTCTGAAGGCCAGGGCACAATTCCTCCTCTAGAGAATAGATAATCAAGAGTTTTCTGTGCTTAAAGAACAGAGAAAGAAACAAGAAATAACTTTATACAGTTAAAAGGTTTATAAATTCTGTTTATATATTTATATAAACATTTTATATAAATATATAATATAAAATATATATCTGTAAATATATAAATATAACATACATATAAGACAACTATATAAATAATGAATATAATATACATATAATATAAAAATATTTGTTAGATATATTTGTAAGTATCAATATTTATATAGTTTTATAAACTATGCTGATTTCTAAAAAAGACCAAGTGACATTTAAGAACGCATGCTCTAAGCTAGGCCTAGTAGCACATGCTTGCAAATTCTAGCACTTGGGAGTTTAAAGCAGGAGGATTATGAGTTTTTAAAGGCCACTGTGGATTATATAGCAAGACTCTGTTACATGTGTGAGCTTAAATGCACACATTTGGCCCTTCTTGTTCAATAACCTTTGTTATACATCTGCTTGCTTATATACCAATTATTAGGCACTTGAAAATTAGTTTTTCCTTTCTATCTGAGGCCACAAATGCTACTCTTTGGATTTATTTATTTATTTATTTATTTATTTATTTATTGAGACAGAATCTCTGTAGCCCAGGCTAATTTAAACTCAGCATGGATTGGGCTTGCAGCAATCCTTCTTCATGTGCTTCCTGAATGCTGCGTTACTAGTGTTAAGATACCAAGCTCAGTAACTTCCTATGCAATATACACAGAGCTATCTTACCAATTTATAGAAATATACTTCAGCTAGCAGGGCAATGGTGACATGAGTCTTTAATCCTAGCACTTAGGTAGAGGCAACTTGCCCTACAGTGAGTTCCAGGAAAGCCAGGGCTATACAGAAAAACCTTTTCTTGAAAAAAAGAAAGGAAGGAAGGAAGGGAGGGAGAGAAGGAAGGGAGGAAGAGGAAGAGGGAAGGAAGGAAAAAGGAAAGAAGAAAGGAAGAGAGAAGGAGGGGTGGAAGAAGGAAAGAAAGAAGGAAGGAAGGCAGGAAGGGAGGGAAGGAAGAAAACAGGCAGGTAGAAAAGACAGAAAGAAACTTTGACTCTTTAAAAGCTAGTTTTTTTTTTTACACATTATGGTATAAACATCTGTTGCTAGATCTATTAGCATTTTGGGGATGCTGGAAGAGAGTGGCCCAAGATTCAGCACAGGTGTTCTTTAAGAAAAGGCATCATCCCCATAAAAGTACTAATTCTTTTTTTTTTTTTTTTCTTTTTTCTGAGACAGGGTTTCTCTGTATAGCCCTGGCTGTCCTGGAACTCACTCTGTAGACCAGGCTGGCCTCGAACTTAGAAATCCACCTGCCTCTGCCTCCCAAGTGCTGGAATTAAAGGCGTGCACCACCACTACCTGGTGAAGTGCTAATTCTAAACTGCTTTCTCAGAATGGTCAGAGCCCATGAATGTGCTCCATGTTGCCAGAGCAGAAAAGATTTCATGGGCTTCTCTAATGCTTTACACATCATCATTATAAAGCAGAATGGGACACAAGATACAAATAACACCCTCAGTCTAACCAGAAACAGTAAGTGGGGGAAGCCATACCTGAGCAAGGGACAACCTGGCACTAAAAATAACTTAAAAAGATCTCAGAATGTCAAAATTAGCTTAAGTCGCAGGAAACAAAGATCTGAAGGAGACAGAACAAGTCCTATAAAAATTACAGTTTAGCTGGGCAGTGGTAGTGCACGCCTTTAATCCCAGCACTTGGGAGGCAGAGGCAGGTGGATTTCTGAGTTCAAGGCCAGCCTGGTCTACAGAGTGAGTTCCAGGACAGCCAGGGCTACACAGAGAAACCCTGTCTAGAAAAACCAAAAAAAAAAATAAAAAAAAAAAAATTACAGTTTAATGACATCAGACATAAAGTTATTTAACATAATTTACAAGAACAATATTAAGAGGCAGGAGAAATGGGTTGAAGGTTAAGAGCTCCTATTGCTCTCCCAGAGAAGCCACATTTGGTTCCTAGCACCCACATAGCCACTCATAACCACTTGCAACTCCAGTTCCATTGAACCTGGTTTCCAAGGGTTCCTGCGAGTAACATGGTACACACAATCTTGTGCAAGTAAACACATATAACAATAAATAAATCTTAAAAAAAAGAAAAAAGCAATGTTAAAAGTGCCTATGATGAAGGCAGCTTGTTGGATCTCAAATCTTAGAGTTCATTCTACGTAAAATTATTTTCCTAAGGCTTGCATAAATACAGATTACTTCCTTAATGTAAATTTTAAAAAAATTTCAATAATTTTTATAATTTCAAAGTGATTAGAAGAAACTCCATACATGCAGGTGTTTTGTTTGTTTTCTTTTTTATTGGATATTTTCTTTATTTACATTTCAAATGTTATCCCCTTTCCCAATTTCCCCACCTCCTGGAAACCCCCAATTCCATCCTCCCTCCTCCTGCTTCTATGAGGGTGTTCCTCCACCTACCCACCCACTCCCACCTCCCCCACAGCCCTCGATTCCCTTACACTGGGGCATCTATTGAGCCTTCATTGGACCAAGGACCTCTCCTCCCATTGATGCTGACAAGGCCATCCTCTGCTACATAAGCAGCTGGAGCCATGTGTACTCCTTTGTAGATGGCTTAATCCCTGGGAGCTCTGGGGGGTCTGATTGGTTGATATTGTTGTTCTTCCTATGGGGTTGCAAACCCCTTCAGCTCCTTCAGTCCATTCTCTAATTCCTCTGTTGAGGACCCCCCCCCCACACACACACACACTCAGTCCAATGGTTGGCTGTATTTGTAAAGCTCTGGCTGGGCCTCTCAGGGAACAGCTGTATCAGGCTCCTTTCAGCATACATGCAGGTATTTTTAAAACCTAAGTTTGAAGTGACGAGGGGAAAATTAAAGGTTTTTTTTTTTTTTTTTTTTTCCATTTCTGAATTTGAAATCAAGTACACTCTGGGTCAATGTCTCCCAAAAGAGCTATCTTCTTAAATAACCCAAAAAATGATGCTTACTATAAGTTTGTAAGGCAGGATATGTTTTTTTTGGGAGTGGAATGGCAGTGTAGGGATTTTTAAAAAATTTTTTTATTTTTAATAATCTCACTAAAATGTCCATACCCAATTTGGCATTGAATTCCTGGCTCAAGTGATCTTCCTGCCTCAGTCTCCAAGTCGCTTTGATCATGGGCACAATGCTACCAGTCTAGTGAAATGGATTTTTTAAAGTTTCAATTCTTTTAACACTAGAGATTTTAACACTTTTCTTTCTTTCCTTTTCTTTCTTTTGTTTTGTTTGTTTTGTTTTTTCAAAGCAGATCTCACTATATAGCTTTGGCTGTTCTGGAACTCAGGTTGGCCTCAAACTCACAGAGATCCTCTTGCCTCTGCCTCCCAAATGCTAGAATTAAAGATATACACCACTTCAACCAGCTAGAGACTTTTTCTTAACAAAAAGCTGTAATGACCAGGTGTGAGGTAGGTGGTAAGGAACCATGAAGTGTTACACACAGGATCACTCATGGAACATAACAAAGGAAAGACAAGAGCAATTAGCTTGAAACAATTTATGAAATGGCCATATTCTTTAGGCTTACAGCCATGGTACATGCATATGCAAAGTATAAACTCTTTCAGACTCCTTCAGTATTACAAATGCTTAGCTTCTTTCTTAGAAATGGGAACTACTCATGACATATTTCTCTAGGATAGAGGCTGTGACTACTTACTGTTTGGCTACTAAGGCTAAACAATAACACTTCAAACAACTTTGTTTTCCCTTTAAAGAAAATGTTTTTTTCCCAAAGACCACTGTTTCAAGACAGTACCCTCAGCTATCTATTTCACACAGGCCACCAGAGGCCACCTACAGCACAAGCACAGTACATGGACATTACAATCAGAGAGCCCTGGGTACAAGTCTCAGCTCTGCTATACTCACTGGCATTCACTCCAAGGAATCTGACCATGGATACACTTTACAAGAGGGAAGAAGGAACAATTCTTACCTCACAATAACTCTAAAGAGTCAGAATCCTCTCCAGGATGTGGCCCACACTCGTGACTACTTCAAAGCTCCCTAGATGATTCTGATGGCAGCCAAGTCTGGAAATCACTATCAGTACCTACCAAAGAACCTGCCATCTACTGAACGAATTTTCGGATAACTAAAATACTAAATGGTGATTCTTGTGAGAGCAAATATGTCAATATTCCCTTCCAGAAAAATAAACAGATTATTTTTGAACGTTTGGCAACGATAATCAAAATAGTCATTAGAAAACTGTTATAACTACAAAATTGGGGGAGTAAGGGAGGGCTTAAATCTGCATGTATGAAAATTTCATAATGAAACACTTTAATTGATGAAAAACAATAAAAATAGTTCCATATAGTATTTTCCACTAAATATACCCTATGAAGCATTATAGCCTGCTTATGGGCACTATTATCCAGAGTTGAAGACTAGAGATTATGTAAAGGCAATACATTTTTAATGTCTATAAATTTCAACATTGTCTTCTCACCATTATCTCATGAAGTCAATTTTAAGACCAAACATAAACAAAAACAACTATTGTATCTGTGACTGGGGCAAGCCTCAACTGAATCAAAGAGAACTTTCTCGCCATCCAAATGGCAACAATTTAACCCATCACTCTTAGTTATCATTTTGCTGCAAGATGATAATACAGCATTTGTAAATACATATCTTTGAAGTGAGGCATTTTTATTACATCTGTACATTTAAAGTTTTCAAAATTCCTATGAGAAAAAAGAAAAAGAAAGAGAAGCCAACAAACTCAGTAGATCTTTGTAAATTTCATGTTAAATTAGTGAGAGTCTGGTATTTACTGTCTCACTGCCAGCAAAAACAAACAAACAAACAAATAAAAAAACAAGCCTCTACCCTCAAACCCCACCACTGAGGTTTTGGCCAGCTGCTATAACCCTCTCTAACAAATGGTTCAGGAATTAGTGATTCATCTCTTCAAATATTTGCTTGCAATTAGTTATTAAGCTCATCACTGACAGTAAGAACTTCTTTCTCCCTGAGAAGACTTCAGGATTATGTCGGGAATGAATGATCATAAGGATAGAAAACAAGTCATCAGGTCCAAAATACCAACTACTGTGATCTTTACCTCATTACTCCAATCAGTGCTACAAGATATAGGATGTTCTCTAGCCTTTCTGCCCTCAGGCTAAACCAAACAGCATGCAGGGCAAATTATATACTGTTTCAGTGATTTTTCTCTCATTAGGAAATGTTTTTGGATTTTTCTCTCAATATAGTGTGTCTCAAACTTCTGGTTTCATCTTTTATTGTTCTCAACCAATATTTTATGATAAAAACTTTCAAGCAGGGCTGGAGAGATGGCTCAACGCGTAAGAGCACTCACTGCTCTTCCGAAGGTCCTGAGTTGGGATCCCAGCAACCACATGGTAGCTCACAACCATCCGTAATGAGATCTGATGCCCTCTTCTGGTGTTTCTGAAGACAGCTGCAGTGTACTTACATATAATAAATAAATAAATCTTAAAAAAAAAAAAAAACTTTCAAGCATATAGCAAAAGAACTAATTCACTATAAACAGTAACTTTTTTTTATTAGATATTTTCTTTATTTACATTTCAAATGTTATCCCCTTTCCTGTTTTCTCCTTTCCTGGTTTTCCCTCTGAAAAAAACCTCTATTCCCCCTTCCCCTCCCCCTGTCCACCAACCCACCCTCTCCTGCTTCCTGGCCCTGGCATTCCCCTACACTGGGGCATAGAGCCTTCACAGGACCAAGGGCCTCTCCTCCCATTGATGACCAACTAGACCATCTTCTGCTACATATGCACCCAATGAAGGAGCTAGAGAAAGGATCCAAGGAGCTGAAGGGGTTTACAGCCCCATAGGAGAAACAACAATATAAACTAACCATTACCCCTATGCCACTTAGTCTACAATTCACATTTTGTATTTGCTTTATTACAAATTTATCCATCATTATATCCTCATCAAGCCATCTATGTCTTGATAAATGTATTTTTAAAGTTAACCATATACTTTAGAGAAACCACTGCCTCCAATAACTCAGCATACCTATTATTAGTTAGACCGCAATGTTTTTTAGAAGCTAAATTTATATATCATAAAATTAAGTATCTAAATGCTGAGTTTTATCAAATACATATATCAGTGTCTTCAAACTCTGTCAAGGTAGGGTACTTTCCAGCAGCGTTCTTGCAGTAGCCATAGAGGAAGAAAAGAAAAATATGTGAAGTATTACCCAGAAACAAGTTTTTGAAAATATTTGGCAGGATATCTAAAAAAGCTGATTTCTTATTAATTATTAAGGTTAGATGGAGGAAAACTACGTAACAAGACTGATTACTTAGTACTGTAATAAGATAAGAAATACAGATATTATTTTGACAGCATACATGCCAGGCTGAAACAGAAGGTACCTAAAGTTTTTGTTTGTTTGTTTTTGATTGTTTTTTTTTTTATTTTATGTGTATAGGTGCTTTGCCTGCATGTGTCTGTACTAGAGGCCAGAAGAAGAGAGTTCCAGATGGCTGTCAGCCACTATGTAGGTGCTGGGAATTGAATCCAAGTCCTCTGAAAGAGTAACCAATGCTCTTAACCCCGGAGCTGTCTCTCCAAATCTCCTAAAGATTTTTTTAATTATTTATTTTAAGGTCTAAAGCATTTGCTATTTTGTTGGAGATGAAAAGGGAAAGCCTGAAACAGCCCTCCATCTCCATGGGTCCTGTATACATTAGGGTCCACTAACTATAGATGGAAAAAATAAAAAAAAAATAAAAAAAATAAAAAGAAACTTCCTTCCTATTGCTGTGAAAAAAGTACCCCAGCAAAAGCAAACTGGGGGAGAAGAGATTTATTTCAGCTCACAGTTCAGGTAGTCCATCATAGCAAGGACATCACAGAGCTAGGATCTTGAGGGAATTAGTCATATCACATCAGGAACATATAGCAATGGATGTATAAATCCATGATCAGCTCACTTTCTCCCAAGCCCAGAGAATGGTGCCACCCACTTTTTGGCTGGGTCTTCGCACATACTAAAGTTACCCACAGCCATGTCCACTGACTCATTTAATCTGGACAATCCCTCACTGACACCAGAGTGGTTCTAGATTGTGTCAAATTGACAATTAAAACTAACAATCAAATGTGCTAACAAACATGTACAAGTTGTTCTTGGGTTATTACACCCTAAATAATACATTATTAACTACTTATGTAGTATTTATGTTTTACTAGGTAGTGTAAGTAGTGTAAAGATGGCTTAAAGAGCAGAGAAGGGACATGTAGGTTATATACAAATATTATGCCATCTTATATAAGGGAGCACCTATAAATTCTTGTATCTATAGGAGACCTGAGGATCCAAATTCCCTTGCATATCAAGAGATGATTATATTTGACTGGAATTTCACTATACACCCAAAAGGAAAGGCAACCTTGATAAGATATTTTTTACATGACTCAAGTGTCCAAAATTATGTCAGCAATGGTGTTGAATATTTGAGGCTTAGGTTATACAGGGGACTATTATCCCCTAGACTGTAACCTTCAAGTGGCTGGGACAAGCACAGGATGGATTCTCCTCTTATGTGCTAAGGCTGGTTTAAGAAAGAACATCTTTGGAAAAAATTAGGTCATCTCTCTGAACTGAAAGAGAACCTGGAAAAATTTTCACCTAAAATGTTGAAAGTTTCTAATCCAATAGCAGTGATATTGATGTCAAAAACTTATAGCAAGAAGTAGGTGGGACTATGGCAGAAAAATAGATAGAAAACAATCCTGACCTGACCAATTACAAAGGAGAAAAGACAAAACCTTTCAGCATCCAAAACATGAATCAAAAATAAAACTAGCTGGGAATAGTGGTACACACCTTTAATCCTAGCATTCAAAAGGCAGAGGCAGGCAGATCTCTGAGTTCGAGGCCCAGCTGGTCCAGGACAGCTAGGGTTACACAGAGAAACTCCATCTTAAAAAACCAAACCAAACCAAACCAAACCACCCATCATCAACAACAATAACCACAAAAACCCTGTGTCTGGGAAGATGGCTCTATGGGTAAAGTGCTTGCGAAAGGATGAAGACTGGAGTTTGGATCCTTATCACCCACATTAAAGCTGGCACCCATGGCAGACAACCTGCAATCAATCCCAGCACTTTGGAGGCAGATGGGATCCCCACGGAAGCTGGCTAGCTAGACTAACTGGATAGATGCATTCTGTGTTCAGTGAGAGACTCTGCCTTAAGCAATTGAGGATGACAATGACAACTTCTGGTTTTCATGTGCATGTGCAAACACGTGATCAGCTACATGAAAACATAATACACATATGCACACACATTACACATATATATAAGCAAAATATATATAAGAAATAATTAAAATTTAGGTCTTGACAAGAGCAAGGAATTTTCAGAATAATAGAAGTGAAAAGAAGCAACCAAACAGTAAATATCCTTCAATGAAGTCTTAAGGGTGAAAAAAATTTGCCTTATACCCAAAAAGAAAATTCTAAGAACTGAGTTAGTAAGTGCTAATGATGGCTGCAGAAGAGAGGAGAAAAACAAATGAAATATTCTTGATTACTTACCCTCAGTAGGCCCAATAGCAGGAAGCATGTTGCTGTATTATTCAAAAACACGTAAGTTTTAAGGAAAATTACTTTTTCTATTAAAAAACTCTATGCTATCAAGAAAAGGAAACATACAGAAGTGGCACAAATGTCAAAATTTTCTTTAATAATATCTGTTTAAAATGGCGTCTAAAACACCTGATTGTATATGCAGTTGTATACCCAGCAGCTCTAATAGATGCTGGGGTCATAAATACCTAGGTAAATTTATTCTAAAATACATAAAACTAGAAAGTTAAAATATTTACAAAACAGAAAATACAATATGTTTAAAAATTGTGATGGCAACATTCAGTAAATGTACACCAGGTTCTGAACAAAGATGAAAAAATGTCCCTGTGCTCTTGGCAAAGGGCGCTTGGGTTAGGGATGAAGGACAGCAATAAACAATACACTTAACTCCCTAACAAAGTCTATGGCTAATATATGAGGGCCTCTAGAAGGAGGCTGTGGGCCCCAGCACACAGTGCCTGATCACATTGACGTGCCTCTGTATGGGCACGTTCTTAGAAGACTGTAATTTAGCACTAGCAACTGCACTGCAACACCATCTCAAATTTTGGGAGTGCAGGGCCAGTGAGTTAAAGGCACTCTCCCACATAGCCTGGCCACCTGAGTTCAATCCCTAGAATCCATGGAAGGGTGGAAAGAGAAAACAAAGTCATTCTCTGATCTACACACACACACACACACACACACACACACACAAACACACTCACACACTCACATCATGCACACACAGAGAACAAAAATTAATTTTTAAAAATTCAGAAATTAAAAGTCGTTCTAGGAGGTGGTGGTGCAAGCCTTTAAACCCAGCACCCCCAGGTGGCAGAAGCAGGTAGATCTCTGTGAGTTAGAGGCCAGCCTGGTCTACAAAGGAGTTCCAGGACAGACAGGACTACATAGAGAAACCCTGTCTCAAAAAAACAAAAAAAAAAAATCACAGTGCATGGTTAAATTAACAGAAAGTTTAAAAATTAAATCGATAAAACTAAAGCTAAACAGTAAATGTAATAAAGACAACAAAGACCAGAAATCACAATGGAAAACCAGACTATCCTGAGGCAATATGGATGTTGTAACCTCCCCTTCCCCAAATTAAGCCCTTTCTGAGTCCTGCAGAAATCCATATTCTCTACCTGATAGGTGAGAAGTTTTACATTGGTGCCAAGTGTCTCAGGCACCAATGTAAAACTTCAGATTACCTTAGGGAAAAAAGGTACTAGAGACTATAATAAATTTTTTTGTTAAAAAAAAAATCTGTGAGTGTTCGTGTTCAAATGTGATTACAGATATATGTTATATGTATGTGGGAAGGCCAGGACAACCTTAGGCATTGGTCATTGCCTCCTATCTTGTTTGAAGCAGTCTTTCTCTGTACATCAGGCTAGCCAACTTCTAAAGACAGACCCTACCAATTTTGTCTCCCATCTCCCTGTAAGAGCACTGGGTTATAAATTCACCCCACTGTATATGGTCTTACATGGGTTATGGGGATTTGAACTCAGATCCTCAGGCATCTATGAGTAAATATGTTTGCCCACTGAATCATCTCCCCTGTCCAATTGCAGTAAATCCTAATTGATTTAGTCTGAGGTAACAAATACAATATTTTATTAAGCCTTAAAAACTAACTTGGTAAGTTAGTATATTGGCATCTGTAACTAAGACAATGACGGAGCAATAAGAACTGAATAAAGGAGTTGTGCTTCACATGAGGAGGGTAGAGTAGGACTCATATTCTGAGAATAGTGCATTCAGTGAACAAAAGAAGAGGAAACTTAATTCTTTAGGAGGTAGAAGTAAGAAAAAACCACCTCTGAAATATAAAACTACAGAGTGATAATACACTTGCTGAGGAAGAAATTTCAGACTTTCTAATTAAAGTGTACAGGACCCATGGAATTATGCCTGGATACTGTAATTTCAAGCAGTAAGAGAGTCACACGTAGAGATAAATCCTTACTAAATTCTAGGAGTATACCAAGAATACACCCTGCTCTTGCAGAGGACCCAGGGCAGCTCATCAGTGCTTGTAACTCCTACTAGAGGAGAAAATATTCGTTCTTTTATCCTACTAAAAGTTATAAAAGTTTCCCAAGGGCAGTGGCCTAGGTTTTGGCATTCTTTCCTTCCTGACTATTCTGTTTTTCAATTCTTAAATTTAACTACCAGGAAAAAAAAATCCATCCAACTCAATGGCAGGTGCCTTAAAAATGCCAAAAGCTTGGAGGAGGAGGAAGAGGAGGGTGAGGAGGAAGAGGAAGAAGAGGAGGAGGAGGAAGAGGAGGAGGAAGAAGAGGAAAAGGAGAGGAGGAGGAGGAGGCGGCTGAAATTGATGTCTGGGTCAGTTGGTCATTTGTGGTGCCTGCTGACTTCCCCCTTTACACTTAGGACCCACAACGAATATTACATTTTACAAGGATCTGACCCTAAAATACAGAAAATTTTACATCTAGTGTTTTATAATGGAGATCCCCATCTTCAAGAATTCCTAATAGGGCTGGAGAGATGGTTCGGTGGTACAGAGCATCCAAGTTCTGTCCCTAGCACTAACTAATAAGCTCACAGCCCCTAAAACTCCAGCTCCAGAGGATCACCACCTCTAGCTACAGAAGGTACCTGCACACATGTGCCACAGTCCCCTTCCTACACATAATTAAAATATTAACAATAAAATCCTTTGTTTTTGTTTTTCAAGACAGGGTTTCTCTCTGTAGCATGGCTTCACTGGAACTCACTCTGTAGACCAGGCTGGCCTTGAACTCATAGAGAGATTCACTTGTCTCTTCCCAAGTACTGGGATTTAAAGGCATGGGCCACCACCAACACCCTAAATAAAATCCTTTTAAAATTTGTTTTGCAGAAAAGAATTTATAGAATTCCTAATGTTTTTTTAAGCTACACAGATTTTAGAGTATTTTAAAAAAAGTTGTATTCTAAAACCTTCAAGGTGATTCTCAATCATAAAATCTACTTCACTGAACATAGTGGAACACACTTTTAATTCCAGCACTCCTAAGGCAGAGGCAAGTTATCTGAGTTCCAGGCCAGCCAGGGTTATATAAGAAGACCTTGTCTCTAAACACAAGAAACAAAAACTAAACCTGGGTATAGTACACACCCACGGCCTGACCATTTAGGAAGCTGAGGCAAGAGGACCACAGGTTTCAGGCATGCTTAGGAATATATAGCAAAACCCTATTCAGCGCAGAAAAACAACACACTATTATGTACAATGCTAAGCATTTGTAAGTATCAAGTTCCCCTTCTTAATACTTACTAAAAGAAGTTATTTTGCTGACAAAGCATAAAAAGTCTACATAGACCATGTGGGAATACTTTCTATAATCAATAGCTTAAAAATATTGAATCTAGGGCTGGTGAGATGGCTCAGCAGTTAAGAGCACTGACTGCTCTTCCGAAGGTCCTGAGTTCAGATCCCAGCAACCACACGGTGGCTCACAATCACCTGTAATGAGATCTGATGCCCTCTTCTGGTGCGTCTGAAGACAGCTACAGTGTAATGCGCCGGAGCCAGCAGAGGTCCTGAGTTCAATTCCCAGCAGCCACATGATGGTTCATGGCCATCTGTACAGCTACAGTGTACTCATACATATAAAATAAATAAATCTTTAAAAGAAAAATTGAATCTAGAAAAAAAAGGGCTTATAAAAACAGCAAAAAGCAGAACTTAACATGCTATTAAACAGAAGCCCTGAGCACCATGTATCCTGGGAAATCAAGAAGCTCACAAAACTACCACAGAAAATAAAACAAAAGACCAACAAACAATCAGGAAACATAAGATTAAAAACCAGAAAATTCAGGTCAACTTTAAAACAAAAAGCCTACTTCAAAAAGACAATAATAAAAACCCTACTTAAAAAAACACACACAAGGAAATCCCTAAAATTTTGGGACATCAGCTCTTAACAATGCAGCTCTAACAAGTGCCATTAACCAAAAGTTATGAAGTGTCGCATACTGACAGAGATTATTATTTGATTATTGTAGTCTTGTAATAACATGGATCTACACAGCAAGTTATCATCCCAAGAAATGCAAACTCTACATAAAATGAAAAGTGAAAAGTGCCTTGTAAGCTATACTCTGGAGGTACCAGAAGGCAGAATTCAAGGAAAGAAAAAAACTACAGGCTCATTTACAAATTACAATTGAGGGATGCAGCCTAGCCTTCACTACCTGTAGCCATTCAAAGGCCAAAGCACACATACAAGAAAAAGTGAGCCTACAATATTTAGAACAAATTACTTAAAGAGAAACTTCCCGAAGGAAGAGCTAACTCCTACCAGTACGATTAGAAGTGGAAAGTAAATAAAACTCTTTAAACAAAAGCTGGAAACCTCTTCATGGCGAGGAAGCAGGCAGGGTTTAGACTGTAACATTTCACTCAGAAATATATGGTTCTCAGAGCTCTATAGGTTATCAACACCTGTATTTATGCTAATCTCTTACATCAACATTATACAGATTAGAAAACACTTTTATTTCCCAACAGCAATCCATTACACTATCTTACTTTCACACACGGTTGATGATTTTACAGAAGAAAGCTCTAAGATGTCAAGTCACTTCAATTAAGGAAGGACAAGCAGATGGGTGAGGAGCCTGGGAGACGGCACGACTCTACTTGGACCGTAACAGACACTGCCAACTTTAAAAAGTTCAAAGTACATCACTCCAGGGGACGAAACCTTAACTCAGACATCTACCCAAGACAGAATCTCAAGAGTTTCACCCCAGCCGCTCTAACTAGGTCTCCTTCTGTAAGAACAGGGAGAGAGTGAAGCAGACAGCGGGCAGGAAGTAATGCAGAATTTGGAGGCTCGCAGGGGGTGCTGCTGGCGGGATGACTCCCCTGTCCCACTCTGGCGCGAAGGCCAGAGGCGGCAGAATCCTTACTCTGGGACACCTGGTCAGACTCCAGAACCCTGACTCTTCCCAATGGAAAGGACTGACCAGAAAGCTGCCCAGCCCAAGGGTTTTATACTTAATATTTAGCTCGGGCCTGGAGAGCAGGAGAATCCGCTAGGTCTGGCTCCCGCCTCCAGCCTCTCTCCCTAAGGCGAAGAACTCTCTACAGCCTCTCTCCACGTAGATCTCCCCACCCCAAGGCACCACCAGACCATCCCAGGGGAGGTCGGCTTCCCACTGAAACGGAAACTCCCCCAAAGGAATCCCTTTTGCACACGACGTACGCCCCTCGACCCCTTCGGTTTCGGGGAGCCCGAACGAGCGTCCCTCCGCGCCAGAAGCCTCCCGAGGTGGTACCTGTTCCTCACCTTGGCCGCAGTCTCCTCGGGAGGGTGACCCCAGGACCTCCTCCAGTCAAGATCCCCGAAAGGGGAACACCCTCTTCCAGGAACCGCTTTCAGGCGCCTCCAGCTCAGGCCTCCGAGGAGAGGGTTCCGGCTGCTTCCCAGGCTCTGACCAACGCCACTCTCTCCACGACCCCTGCCCGGAGACGGCCACGGCCCCAGTACAGTCTCTCCGACCCGGGCTCCAGCGGCTGTTCCCTTTCCTCACAGGCGTCGCTAGCCCTCAAGCTCCCTCCCCGGCCACGTCCCCAAGGGGCTTCGCAGAGCAGCGCGGTCGGGCTGGGGCACTGACTTTCACCAGCTCCTGGGCCCACCGGAGGGAGCGGACAGCGACAGCGGCGCGACTCCTTTGTGACAGGTCCGAGAGAGCGGTAAAGATGGACGCGGAGACACGGCACTGCCATTACGCGCAGGGCCCACCCCCGCTTCGCACAGCCCGGGCCCTCCCTCAGTCCCCTAGGAAACACCCCTTCCTCGGTGGCAGGCCCTCGCTCTCAGACAGCCAATCATCGGGCCAGGCTTGTGTCACGTGACGCCGCGTTCCAGCCCGCCAGCCTGGAATGAACTGGCTAATCCCCTTGCCGAAGGGTGAACGGGCCAATCAGATCTCTCCATACGGTCATGAAGCACCGGATCTCCACGAGGCGCTCCGGGAGGGAGGGAGCTGTTGATTGGACTATGCCGCCGGAAGCGGGGTGGAAATGTGTTGTGGCTGTAAGGAACAGGAAGCCCCGAAGGGTCAAAAGGAATACAAAAGCAAAGTGTGTTTGCTTCCTTTAAGCCGTTGTTCTTGCTTGGTTTCTATTTTTTTTTTTTTTTTTTTTTAAGAGCGAGCGGCCTTGGCGGCGACGGTTTGCGTTAGGCGCCGCGGAGGTGAGGGAGGCTCGCCTCCCGCGCTTGGGGAGGTGAGTGCGGCCTGGGTCCGCGCCGGGAGGCGAAACCAGACTTCTCGGCCGAGGAGAGGGTGAACTACAGCCAGAGTTAAGATTCGGGCCCAGGGTTGTCTTCAGTCCGCGGTCCTTTCTAGTGAGGTGTCCCGAGTCGCCCGGCTTGGGAGTTTGCGGTGCCCACCCCGAGCGGAGCGGCGGGAGTCTGCGGGACGGCGTAGTCGGTCGTGGTGGGAGGTTCCGGCTCTTTCTTACGCGCCAAAACTGCCAGGCCTCTTGTCTTCTTTCAGCACTTTTTCTATTCGCTGGAGCCATCAGGCCTAAAGTGAGCTGCTGCCTCCGCTCCTTTCGGAACAGCTCCTCGCTCCTTAGAAAACGTGGAATGCCGGATTGAGACTCGTTGAATCCCGCCCGGAGCGTAGTTGCAGGCTGGGTACATAACAAATTTCCCAGTTGCAGTGCCTCATTCATTTCTCTTCTAATAGGAAACAAGGCAGGGTACCTATTTTATTAGAACACGACCCGTAGTTGAAATGTCTTCTTTGAGAGTTGGTGCCCCTGGAATGCCAGTCCACGCAGAGGGAAGGGGAGAACTATTAAGAGCTTCTTGGAGGAACACAAGATCTGCTGTTGGCCCTTGGTTTTAAAATGCAAGCCTTGTGCTGCACCTGATTGCCTAGAGTGGAACCCACAAAGTCTGATAAGAACCTGTTTAGGATTTACAGTTGACTTCTTCAACCTGTGAAGCAAGTTTCGTTGGTTACGTTAATTGATTTGTTGATGTGTCCCCAGAGACATCATAAAATGGTTTGGAGGAGCTTAGTGTAGTGGCTTGTACCTGTAATCGTAGGACCACGAGGCTGGGTGTGGGTGTGTGTGTGTGGGGGGGTGTCAGTTGGAGACAGGCCTGGCTTCCTTAGCAAGCCTGCCAGAAAACTAAAAAGCAGAATAAACTAACAAGCAAAATGGTTTGGAGGGTACTGCTTCTGAAATATTTGAAGGGAATCTGTAGAGTTTTCTGTGACAGAAGGAACTGAGTTGAAGTAAAGGCAGCTCCTGTGTTTCATTTGGAGCCTGAGATGAGCTATGGATAATGTGTAAGGGTCTGAAAGTCGGATGGCCCAATTATCTTTGAAGTTGAAGTCTTAATACCTTTAAGAAAAAATTCCTTCTGGTTTTTAAAAGGGAATTGTTATATGAAGACCTGGTTTCATCCTTCATTGTCACCTTCATTGTTTGCTTATCGGCAGTCTGCAGCTTCCCAAGTTGAAAGTTACCCATATTTTGACAATGAAGTAGTTGAGCAGCATGACTCAACTGTAAGCTTGGATATAGTGTAATATGCCTCTGGGGCAGCTGGATTAATCAGTTTTAGTGTGTTCACTTTTTTGACACATCTTCATTCTTGAACGTGATCAGTTTCCCCTTAGAAGTGCTTTTAAGTGTTTCACCTTTGTTTTGCAGTTTTAATCATGATGCTTCAAACCATGAGTTGCTTTTTTTCAATTATTTTGGTATTTGATTTTTTTGGTTGTTGTTTTCAGACAATTTCTTGTAGACAGTCTGGCCTTGGGTTTGACGTGTATGGAAAAATAACCTTAAGCTCCTGTTTTGTTTTTTTCTCTCGGGTGTTGAAATTACAGATGTATGCTACATTTGGCAATATTTAGTTAGCTTTTTGACATTGAAATAATGATTTATTCTGTAAAGTTCTAGTCACATATTTATTGA
>NW_022196905.1:232946620-232996787 GCF_008632895.1 Mastomys coucha | reverse complement strand
GAACTCAGATTTTCTGTCTCTGCCTCTTTCCAGACTGAGCAGTTTCTTCATTAATTCTCTTCTATTCCAACTCTGTTATTAAACAGTCATCTTTGGGGGAGGGGATTGTTTGTCTTTGAGACAGAATCTCCCTATTTAGTCCTGACTCTCTTAAAACTGACTATATAAACCAGGCTGCCCTGGAACTCATAGAGATCTGCCTGCCTCTGCCTCCCCAGTGCTGGGAATAGAGGTGTATGCCACCATGGCCCCTCTTAAACACTGACATCTTAAAATCAGTTATTGCAGGCTTAGTTCCTGAAGTTTCTGTTTACTTTTATCACTTTAAAAAAGTTCATATTTTTGCTGTTAATTTCAAGGCTTGATTTTTATTTTAAACAGTGGAAGTATATTTGTTGTGTGATCTGTGTATTTAATTCCTGTAGATCTGTTTTTCTTGTCCATTATTCCCACAGTTCTTCCTTACGTCCCTTCCCTTTCAAGGTGTAATTCTTGGGGAGGGAAGGGTTATGAGCACTGCTGTGGGCTGCCCTTGATTTTTCTGTTGCCTCGTCATAGCACTGCTAGAGTGAATTGTTCAGTCAGAGAAGTCCTTAGGATGAAATCATCTACTTGAATCATGGGTTTAATTTCCGGTTGTACCTAGATTTTATCCAAAGTTTCCACCATCTTTTGGCTTTTTGGTTTAACAGTTATTGTTTAGTTACTTTTATATGTGATAACTTTGATATGTGTATGTACATATTTGTATGTTTGTACGTACAGATTTACATGCAATATTACATGTTGTATCAGAGGATAACTTCAGGTATTGGTCTTCCTACCTTTTTTTCCTTTTAAGATTTATTTTAGATGTGTGTAAGTGTGTGTGTGTGTATGTGTGTGTGTGTGTGTGCATGTCCAGATGCATGAGGAAGCCATAAGAAGGCACCAGTGTGTGTGTGTGTGTGTGTGTTTGTGTGTGTGTGCATGTCCAGGTGCATGAGGAAGCCATAAGAGGGCACTGGATTCCCTGGTGCTAGAGTTACAGGCAATTCTGTACCTGTATTATCTGAACCTATCCTCTGGGAATGCAGCACGCTCTCTTAACTGCTGAGCTACCTTTCTAGTCCTTGACTTCCACCTTGTTTGAAACAGTCTTTAGTTGTTTACTAGTACATATGTCTGGCTAGCTAACCCACAAGTTTCTGGGGGTTTTCCTGTCTTTGCCTCCCATCTCCAGGAACACTGGTATTCTAGGCATGACCTGAAGTAGCCTGCACTTATGTGGGGTCTGAAGCTTCAAACTGAGATTTCTCTGCTTATTATTGGCAAACATTTTATCCATTGACCCATCTTTCAGCTGTCATTATTTATTATTATTACTACTGCTGCTGCTGTATTTCCAGCTGTTTATGCATAGCAGTAGAGGACAGGTTTCAGTATTCAGTTCATTTTCTCCAGAGACAAAAGCACTCATTCCTTGATTCTGATATTGGAATGTGAAATTTGTAATTTCCTGTACTCTTAAGTGAAAGATGATATTTCTAATAGAATTTCTAATATTTTCACCATTCAGTGTCACAACAGCTATAAGAATTAGGCTTCACTTCCTAATCTTCCTATAAGAACTTACTGCTTAAGCTGGGCTTGGTGACAGCTTAAGGTGGACCTCTGAGTTTGAGGCCAGCTTGGTCTACAGAGTGAGTTCTAGGACAGTCAGGGCTACACAGAAAACCAAGAAAAGGTGAGTTCCAGGATAGCCAGGGCTATACAGAGAAACCCTGTCTCAAAAAACCAAAAAAAAAAAAAAAAAACAAGAAAAGCTTAAAGCTCAGCTTCAACTCCTGTAGCAGTAACTGTGTCCTGCTTCTCTTTAAATGGTTGTGTGCCACATCATTACATTGCTGCACTGATGGTAGTTCTATTTAGTGCCTCGCTAGCACTGTGTCTTGAGATTTGCCTTAAAAAAAAAAAGAAAAAGGAAAAAAAACTGGTTTGGGTGGGGAGTGGTGAGCCTCTATTCAGAGGTAGGGGAATCTCGGAGTTTGAAGCCAGCCTGGTCTATATTTCAGGTTCCAGTACAGCCAAGGTTACATAGTGAAGCTCTGTCTCAAAAACCCAAAACAAAACATTCAACAACTTTAAAAACCTGTCTTGGTTAACCTTTTGCTACGGGCTGATTCCTCAGTTTGATTGTATTGCTGAGCCATGTAAGGATGGGTGTTTGGAAGATGGGGTAGGATTTGGTGTGTGGGTTGGGTCTAAGGTATGCATATGGCAAAATAGTTTAGAATCAAAGCTATCCTTGAACATTTCTCAAGAGAGGTACCATGTTGAATACTAATGCTGAAAATTTTAAATTTTTCTTCTTGTGTCTTCTTCCCAGTTTTGAGGTGCTGGCAACCAAACATTCCTGCTGCTTTTATTTCTCCCCTGAGGTCCAGGTGAAATCGTTGCTTTGCGTTCACTTGCCATAGCACATAGCAAAATAGAACTAAGTTAGACTCACACACAGTGAGGGACTGTGTTCTGAGAGGTAAAGTGTGAAGTGGAGAGCTGAGTACAAGCTAAAGGGGCAGAGGTGTATGTTAGACTTCCTTTTTCCTGTAGTGTAAGAAGATGAACTGGATGGGTATGAGAAGAGATTGCCTCCATGTGCTGTGGAAAGATTTTGTGTGAGTATGAGAGTGTGTGTATGTTTGTGTATAAACATATTAAATACTTAACATATAAGTGTACATTTCTTTGATGTCTCAAATTTATTACAAACTGTTCTTTATAACACAAACCTTAACTATAGATTAAGATGCTTATGTAATCTCATTGATTCATTAGATCTCTTTTGCTTCTGTAGTATATTATTAATAAGCTTCAATGTTAGAAGATTAATGTTACTTTTCTTACTGATTGCTTTATCCAGTAATAAGTATTAACAGGGTTCTTTGTTAAGTAATTGTCATTCTCTAAAGAAGTTTTATGACATAGGAAAAGTTGATTTGAACTAAATTACTATTGCTTGGTAGCAGTGTCTTCTGGCCAGAAAGTAGTCTTTTGGGAGGTTTAATTGAACTATCTAGCAAATCGAGGTGTGTGTGTGTATTACATGTGTGTACACACATGCATACACCTTTATACTTGTCTATCCATGAACGTGAAGGGCACAAGAGGGTGCTGGTTATATCATCTGTTACTCTCTTATCTATTCCTTTGAGGCAGAGTCAGTCAGTCTCTCTCTCTCTTTCTCTCTCTCTCTCTCTCTCTCTCTCTCTCTCTCTCTCTTTCTCTCTCTCTCTTTCTCATCTCCTCCCTCCCTCCCCCTCTCTCTAAACCTGGAACTTAGGTTTTGCAGATTGGTTGGTTGTAAGCCAGCAAGTCATAGCTAGACTCTCAGATCTTGGGTTACAGAAGTGTGCCTGACTTGTGGCTTCTTACTTGAAAGCTGGGATCCAAACTGTGGTCCTCAAGACTGCACAGGAAATGCTCTCAGCCACTGAGTCCTCTCTCTATCTTACTTGTAATTGAAGTACAGGAAGACTTATGTGTTAGGGTGAAAATAGTGGAAAGCAGTTAGCTGACAAAAGAAAATGGGTTGGCTTATTTTTGCTACCCTAAATACAGCTTATAACACAGAAATCTGATTCCTTGACTGTATTTCTACATGTAGGGTCTAATTTTAGAAGGGGATGGTGGACAGCCGGATGTAAACTTAGTCTGCCATCACAAAATTCAACTCCTTAGGAAAACAGATCTCATTAGTTTGCATCACAGCACTAGTTACGTGGACTAAGTTTTCAGTTCTAGGATAATGATTACTTGTAAGTTGTACAATGCTATAAGACACCACCTGTTTTGTCTCCCAGCCTGGAAAGGAAATACTGATTCCACTAGAAACACAGTACTGCAGTGTGTAACCCTGCCTTGAAGATCTTTGTTTTGGGGTTGTTAAATGAATTTGTAAGCCATGGCTCTTTTTGGAGACAGAAGTCTGACTGTATAATAAACGAGGTTGGTTTCAAACTTTTCAATCCTTGAAACTTGTTTAAGTTTAAACAGAGTGATTTTTGTTTTCTACAAAATCCATATTGAAGAATGTTGACTGTTTCTTTTTTAAAGAAATGTTAGGCTGAGTATATAGTTCAGCGATGGTGCACTCACCTAACTTGTGAGTTACTCTACTTTTGACCATCAGCACTGGGGAAAAAAAGAGTATTTGGTTTCATAGTTGAACTCATTTTTCTGATACCTTGAAAAAGCTGGGCAAGGAAAGAAAAGCTTACCATAGTCATTCTGTTTGTCTCTTCCATTCTACCTCTCACAGTGTTTCACTATAGCCTTGGCTGTCCCAGAATCCATCATGCAGACAGGGCTGACCTAGAACTTAGAGAGATCCTTCTTCCTCTGCCTCCTGAGTGCATGCTGGTATTGAAGATGTGCACTACCATGCCTAGTTTATTTAATCTTTCTAGAATTGAACATAAGCAGGACAAAATAAACCTTCCACTATAAATCTTCTACAGTCCTATGTTGATCTTGATAATTAGAGCCCCTAATCCTTGGCTTTTTGTCTGCTTGTATTTTATCTTTATTTATTGTAGTGAGCAAAAGGGGAAAGTACAGACTTGTGAAAATTTGGCTAAGTGATAGGAATTAAAGGTCAGTGTAATCTAAATCCCTAAATTGTGTGGGCCACTTCTGTTCTGCAGAGTAAATGCTAGTGTGGACTCTGAAGAAAAAGGTCCACTTCTCAAGGGAAGTTTAAAACAAACTTTAAATGTTGTCAGTTAAGTATCTGTGTGCGTGTGTGTGTGTGTGTGTGTGTGTGTGTGTGTGTGTGAGAGAGAGAGAGAGAGAGAGAGAGAGAGAGAGAGAGAGAGAACAAGCAAGCGCAGGTGCTACCGCACACAGTTGGAGGTCAGAGGAAGACCACAGGAGTTGATTTTCTTTCCACCAGAATCAAGCTCAGGTCTGCAGGCTTGCACAGCAAACTCTTCTACCCACTGAGCCATCTCCTCGGGGCCCAAAGCAAGTTGCATCCATTTTCAACCTTCCTAATGCTGTACAATTCCTCGTGTTGTGGTGACCCCCAACCATAAAAATATTTTTTGTTGCTTCTTCGTAACTAATTTTGATACTGTTATGAATCGTAATGTAAGTACTTTTGGATATAAAGCTTTGTTAAATAGGGTCACAGCAGGTTAAATAGTGGTTAACAATAGGTTAAATAGTGGTTGAGATCCACTGAGTTAAAGGAATTATTTTTTGAAAGATGGTTTCAGTTGTATTACAAAGAAAGTTGTTTCAATTTTGGTTCTGTTTTTCCTGTTGCCCAAATTTAACTGATGCTTGTGAACAAGAATTCCTTGAGATACTGAAACTGCAGTAAATCCTTGTAATGGCCACTATTGCCTAACTTAACATTGGACAGTATTTGGGAATATTCATAGAATACACTTTTCCCTGCTCAGATTCTTTAGCTCCTCCTAGAGGTTAGTTTATTTAGTAAATATTTATTACACACCTGACGTATGCTCCACACTGTCCTTATAGGCAGTGTGGGTAAAGAGCTGTTGGAACAGTCAGCAGTGCTAAAGCATAGTTAATGGGTGCTGTCTACAGTTTCAAATGTATGTAACAGGGATACAGGAAAAAAATAAGCAGCCGCTACTCTGAAGGACATGGGAAGCTTCTTAGAGGTGGGGATCTTCATTCTGAGTCTGAGCAGAGTTCACATGAGGTTTGAAAATGAAGCAAGGTAGAGGCAACAAAGCCTGCAGAGAGGGAGACCGGGATGTGAGATGTCCAGTGCCATGTGGAGGGATTGTTGTAAGTTAGATTAGGAAGATGGGGGAGATGAGCACAGCAGTTGTTGGGATCACACAAATGAACGTGGACTTTACTCTGACAGAAGCAACTTTCAACCACAAGGTAATTTTACACACAAGAGGTATTTGTGGCAGTGCCATTTAACATTGTGATTTTTGTTCTAGTTTGTACTGGTATGTGTATGTGGGAGGGGGTCTGGTGATGACACTGGTACTTTACATAGGACGGTAACAGGCAGGGTTACCTTTAGAAAGACCATTAGATTGATAATGGGGAAAATATGAGTGGAGGCTAGAATAGAAACTACCTGTGGAATACTTTTGAAGTATGCAAGATGGAGCCCCCAAAAAAGAAATAGAAAGGAAGAGGCCCCTTTCCCACAAAAAAAAAAAAAAAAAAGAGGGTAGATTAAGGGAACCTCATCCAGAGGTAAAGGCAGCAGAACTAGATGACAGGTGGAATATAAAAGTATAAAGAAGGGCTGAAGAGATGGCTCAGAGGTTAAGAGCACTGACTGCTCTTCCAGAGGTCCTGAGTTCAATTCCCATCAACCACATGGTGGCTCACAACCATCTCTAATGAGATCTGATGCCCTCTTCTGGTGTATCTGAGGACAGCTACAGTGTACTTATATATAATAAATAAATAAATCTTTTAAAAAAAGTATAAAGAAGGAAAAGGAATCTAGGTGCATGCCCAAGTCTTGAGCCTGGGAAACCGTTCATCTGTATATGTGTCCTGCAGTATATAATTCCGCCTGTACTGTCTACTTTAGTGGTTTGTTATGTACCATCTTATCTGGGTTAAATATAAGAGTATTGATCTTACTTCTTTTGTGTACTTCATAAAGTCTAGCCCAGTGTATTCCGTGCCTCTGCTGCCCACCAGCAGCAATGACGACAGAACACTGAGACTTCTCTCGATGGTTTACTCAGGAATATTCTTTTGTGTTACAGCTCTTTAAGGTACCTAGGTATTACAGCTTTCCTAGGTTCTTAAGTGTCACAGCTCTTCTTGATGGCACGGCTCTTCTTGGTGTTTCTTCTTCTTCTTCTTCTTCTTCTTCTTCTTCTTCTTCTTCTTCTTCTTCTTCCTCTTCTTCTTCTTCCTCTTCTTCTTCCTCCTCCTCCTCTTCCTCCTCCTCCTCCTCTTCCTCCTCCTAGGTGCTGCGGGTCTGCTTGCTTCTGTGGAGTGGCGTGGAATGGCTGGAGACAGCCCCTTATATACCCGAGCTTGAGCTGCCAAGTCCTCCTGGATTGGTTCCTCGGCAAACCCTCATTAGCATGCACCTGCTCGGGAGGGACGGGAGGGGCGCATGCGCAGCGCATGTGCAGTATACACCCGCTTGGGAGGGGCACATGCGCAGTAGAATCGTCTATATTGCCGCCGCGGCCACCATCTTGGATACGATCATCTAAGCGGCCACTTAAGATCATCCAAGCGCAAGCAGCTGCCTACAGCCCAGTGTTGGATAAATAGTAGAATTACCAACTTACATGTGGAGAGAATGATATATGTGTACATTAAAGTTTTATGTGTTTTCTAACTTCTCAGTTTGATGTGGTCCCTTTCCTACTTAAAAGGTCATAATTGTTTATGATTGATTTCTTCCTATTCCTTGAGTGCACACAGTTTTTTTTAACCACTGTACCCAGCTCAGAGCGTAACATAGTTCTGTATGGTAATGGGAAGCCTTTCAAAGCATTCTGAAATGTGCCAAATACTGTGCCAAGTGCTTTGCATGAATTGTCTTGTTTTCCCACAGAACGACTTTATGTTGTACAGGGCTGTCTTGGCCACCTTTGGTGAGTGTGATCTGGGGATAAAGATGCCAAGACTCAGAAGAATTAAGTGATTAGCCCAGTGTCATACCAAGTTCTAATCTTGGCAGAGCCAAATTCTGAACTTTTTTGCTGTTAGAGCCTATTGTCTTTATCATTGCCTGTGCCACCTTAATAAAAAGAACACAATAGAAGGCATTTGTTGAACATTAGTTGAACAAATTAGTTGAACTGAGCAGTCTTATATTAAAAGATGTGTAAGGTTAAGCTAGCTTGTCTTGCAGTATTATTTTGAAACAAAAATCATTATATAGCTCAAGCTGGCCTAGAACTTATAATCTTCCTGTGCCAGTCTCCCTAGTGCTGGGATTATAGGCGTGAGCTACCCTACCCAACCTATATGGCTGTAGTTACTGACTGAAAGAAGATTGTAGTTCTCAAAAAACAAAAGATTGTAGTGGTGCTGAATATTTTTTGGAGAAGAAATATTCTGAATATTATACAAAATACTCAGAATTTGGCTATTCATTCATCACTACTTTTTTAATGTGTCAAAGGACAGCTTTCAGGAGTCCATTTTTCTTTCCACCATGTGGATTCTGGGAATTAAACTCAGGTCATCAGGCTTGGCAGCACACATGGTTACTCTCTGAAGCATTTGCTGGCCTGTTTTTTTGAGATATGTCTCAGGTATTCAAGAATGGCCTTGAACTCTTGATCCTCTGTATCTGTTTCTAGTGCTAAGATTACAGCCATAACTGTGCCACCAAGTCAGGCAAGTTCTGCTTTGAAGCACATTTATCTCCATCTTGTAGGATTAAAATATTAGATGTTTTCCTTTGAAAAGCAGCAAGTTAAGAGTAGGAGTTACCTTACTACAATTAAAGTGTTGTCATGTTAGAAAAGAGTCACCTTTTGTCATCTCAAAATTTATGTGTGGAGTTCATAGGAACAGAAGTTTCAGAGCAGGAACTTAACTGTAAGGTGGAGAGGGAGCTGGTTCCCTGGAAAGGGAGCTCAGTGGCCCATCTTGAAGGTCTAAAATAGGAATTGCTGATTCTGTTTTTGGTGTATGTGATGTTTTCTGATGCCAGGAGGAGGCTGTGAGGACCTGTCCTGTTGTGAGTTATTTACTAGGAAACAGGAGTAGGGGGAGGAAAGTAGACACTTGATATAGGGCGGGAAGGGAGACATACAGCAAATGGTAGGAAGGGGAAATCAAGGGTCCAGCGTGACTCCCATTCCCCAGTGCCTGCATGGTTCACATTCTCTGCTGGGGACATTTCATAAGCTGTTGGCTCTTGTTTCCTAAGAAATTGCTCCAAAGAGCTTGAGGAATTTTGCAAAGTTACAGAGACAAGGTAATCTTGCTGTTTGTCTTGAGTATCTGGCTGCAGGCATTGAGTGGTGCTACATCCCTATATCTGAAGAAGCTGCACTGTGGGCCAGGTAGGGGGAAAGCCTTCTCTCAGGTGACTTAGATTTTTTCTAGTGATTGTCACAATTCTCATTTTTCACATGGAACTAAACCTCAACAGTAGGGTGGATTCAGGCTGAGATGATTTCTTCTGTTTTGAATGTTTGGTTATAATGCCTTGATTCCCTTTTTTTAATCTTTTTTTTTTTAAATTTATTTATTATTATACATTAAGTACACTGTAGCTGTCTTCAGACACACCAGAAGAGGGCATCAGATCTCATTATGGGTGGTTGTGAGCCACCATGTGGTTGCTGGGATTTGAACTCAGGATCTTTGGATGAGCAGTCAGTGCTCTTACCCATTGAGCCATCTCGCCAACCCCCTTTTTTTATCTTTACTAAACAAAAACACTGCATTCTGGGCACTGGAATTTGATATAGAAAATATAGCTGAAATTGGCATGCCCTTGTTTTCTTGTGTGTCTCTCCCTAGGCTGAGTAATGAACCTAGAGCCTAGTACACTTAGCTATATTCCCAACATGGTGGTTTGAATGAGAATGGTCTCTATAGGCTCATATATTTGAACACTTGGTCCCTAGTGGGTAGAACTGTTTGGGAAGGACTAGGTGAAGCCTATTTGGAGGAGGTCACTGGAAGTGAGCTTTGAGGTTTAAAAGCCCCTCTACATTCCCAGTTGCCTCAATGTGTGCCTTGTGGATCAAGATGTAAGGTCTCTCAGCTACTACCTCAGCACCAAGCCTGCCTGCCTGTTGCCATGCTCCTTGCCCTGATGGTAATGGGTTCTAACTCCTGGAAACCCAAAATTAAAACCTATCAGATGCTTCAGTCATGTTGTATTTTCACAGCAATAGAAAAGTACATCAACCCTTAGTTTTTTGAAATAAGGTCTCACTATCTGGCACAGACTGGCCTCTAGCCCACTTTTCTGCCCTAACTTTCGGAGGGCTGAGACTACAGAGACTGGTTCCCATGTCCACCTATACCATTGTTTTAACTGAGAGTATGTGCTTTCTGAAGAGGAGGAGGAGGAGGAGGAGGAGGAGGAGGAGGAGGAGGAGGAGGAGGAGGAGGAGGAGGAGGAGGAGTATGAGTATGATGAAGTGGGTAAAATGTGATTTTTGAGACAAGGTATCATTATATAGTGCGGGCTGGCCTTGAACTTGCTGTGTATTCTAGGCTTATCTTGTACTTATGATCCTCCTGCCTCAGTGTTCATGAGCACTGGGGTTACAGTCATGTGCCATGACACCTAGCTGAGAATATGAAAATTAGATGTCAGACTTGGACTTGATCCGTAACTCCACCACTTGCTGTCCTTATGCTTGAGCAAATGACTGAGCCATGTGTCAGCTGCATCTGTGGCGAGTCTTCCCATAGACTCTGTGTGCAGAGGAACTTGATAACATGCAAAAAGTATGTAACGTGTGAGGAGCTTTAAATTGTTAGCTGCTTTTTGAGGCTGCAGACTTACTTTTTTTAAAAAAATTATTTATTTTATGTGTATGGGTATTTTGTCTACGTGTATGTCTGTGGCATACATATGGTAATATGTATGTACCAAAGCCAGAAAAAGGTATTGTATCCCCTGGAACTAGAATTATAGACAGTTTTAAGCCAAAATGTAGGGACTGGAAATTGAACTGGGAGAGAAGTCAGAGCTCTTAATCACTGAGCCATCTCTTTAGCCCCAGACTTAGTTTCTAATGAACTATTGTATGGGTTGTCAAGAATAGATTGGGTTGGGTTGCGTTTGTGCCTCGAACACAAAATGTCTGAGTAGATAGTTAACTGTAATTCTTCAGAAAAAAATTTAAAAAGCTAGCAACCCAAGATTTGCCCATGCTAGGCAAGTGCTATAGCACTGAGCTACATCCCCAGCTCCAAAATGTTGACTTTTAAGAGGAATAAGACATTCCCGTCTTTATTTTCTCCTTCCTGCTTCTCTGAAGAGTTGAAGAAAAAGCAGAAAGGAAGTTTGGTGTCTTCTAAATCAGGATATGCATTAAGGGCTCAGGCCTGTAGGAATAAGGAAGGCCACTGCCTCACAGGGAGGACAGGCAGGATCGGGGGCAGCAGCTGCTTACTGTGGAGAGCACTGGGCTGAAGGTTAGGTGGGCCTGGCTCCTTGGCTTCCACTCTTTACACTCGTGTCTTGTTTTCCTAGATCTGCCACCTCCCTGCTTTACAGACTGGACTTGACTGCTAAAGCACCTGAGAGTCTCCATTAGAATCTGCTCTGGAAGCAAGAACAGGTAAATCAAGGCAGTGAGATAGCAACTGGAAGAAGGTGGCAAATATTACAGCTGTGAATGTGAGCTGAGAAGCCCACAGGAGCCCAGAGGCCCTTTTGTCTAGAGTGCTGTGACAGGGAGATACCTTCAGCGTGACATGCTATGGAACGCCATGTCAGAATGATCCTAGAGTCTCTCAGTGTCTGTGGATAGCATGGACGTGTATGACCTGATAAGACAGGATAGACTCCATGTCTCAAGTGCTGGAGCATAGATGTGCACTATCACACACTGTGTATGTGGTGCTGCTGGATCGAATCCAGAGCTTCGTGCATGCTAGGCAAGCATACCAGCCGAGCTACATCCCCACCCTGCTCCTAAGAATTTTAATTGTAGTTCTCCTTTGATTTTTTTTTTTTTTTCTGTAGACTATTCCATTATGGATGGAGGAGACGATGGTAACCTTGTTATCAAAAAGAGGTTTGTGTCTGAGGCAGAACTAGATGAGCGGCGCAAAAGGAGGCAAGAAGAATGGGAGAAAGTTCGAAAACCAGAAGACCCACAAGGTATATAGATAGACCTAGAGTTGGACATCATTCACTTAACTTTTTTTTTTTAAATAATTTGTATGTCTTTATATACATACAAATGTGTGTGTGTGTGTGTGTGTGTTGCCTGCATGTGTGTCTGTGTGAGGGTGTCAGATGCCCTGGAACTGGAGTTACAGACAGTTGTGAGCTGCCATGTAGGTGCTGGAAATTGAACCCAGATCCTCTGGAAGAGTAGCTAGTACCCTTAACCACTGAGCCAACTCTCCAGCTCCTCATTTAACTTTTAATCTTCGCAAACCCTGCCAGGCAGGTGGTAATTGTCCTCACTAGAGTTTAGGAACCAGGTTCACAGGGTGAAGTAAGCGATATGAATTCTCCACAGCAAACCAGTACCTCATAGTTGCCCTCCTTCCCCCACGGCAGTACCTTCCGGGAGATTCTGCTAGTTGCTTGCTTGCTACAGGTGGAGGGGCAGTTTGAACTGAGATGCAGCTAGGTTTGAACTGGCTGCTGATCCAGTTAGCAACGTGACATTAATAGTTGTCTTTGAAAACTGCGTGCCCCTTTCTGTCTGAGGTGCAAAGGGAAACTATAGACTTTGTGTTATTTTCACCCTCAGATGTATAGAGACTTAACTATTTTTCCTACTCTTTGTGATTCCAAAATAATATGAAACAACCTAAATTCTGTGTCTCCTTTATCCTATCTCCCTTTCAGAATGTCCAGAGGAGGCGTATGACCCTCGGTCTCTGTATGAACGGCTGCAGGAACAGAAGGACAGGAAACAGCAGGAGTATGAGGAGCAGTTCAAATTCAGTAAGCTTCAGAAAATTGACATTTGAGGGACTCACTGGGCCTTTTGATGTACTTTGGCCCATGAAACCATCTTTGTTAATAGCAATAGAATATCTTGATTATCCAGCCTCCAGGAGTTCAATTCAGTGGAAAAAAGACCATCTTCTGCCTTCCTTTTTACTTAGAGCTTAAGATACCATTTGAATTTTTTGCTGATTTCTAATAATGGGAGAAATGCTTTGACTTGATGCCATGCTATTTATTAAAAAGCCGGGATATTTAACAATTCTTTCTTGTAACTGCTTGAAGAACCTGCTACTTGTTTAAAATGGAAAATGGCCAACAGGATGGCTCATGAATACCAGTGCTTGTTGTATGAGCTGACATCCTGAGTTGGTCCCCAGATCCCACAGTTGGAGGGAGAGAATTGACTTCCCAGGGCTTTCCCTTAGCCGTCATGTGTGTGCCCTGGAGCATGTGTACACATGCACACAATAAACATGTAGGGAGGGAAAAGTCAAAAAAGATTGTTTGTCTCAGTCTCCTCAGTGCTCCCTCAGTCTCCTTAGTGCTCCTTGTTCACTTATTTCCTTAGAAAACATGGTAAGAGGGTTAGATGAAGATGAGACCAACTTCCTTGATGAGGTTTCTCGGCAGCAGGAGCTGATAGAGAAGCAGCGACGAGACGAAGAACTGGAGGAACTGAAGGAGTACAGAATATCCTTTGTGCTTGCAGAGAAATGACTTGCTTTCCTTACAAATATAAAGCAGCCTTCTACCTAGTCCTTAGTTTGTTAGCACCAATGTCCCTGTGACTCTGAGTGATTGATTGGCTGTGACTGGTGGGGTGTGTTGCATGTGCATATCTATTGTAATCGGAATTTCACGTTTTTCAGGATTAACTAGGCATAAGTTCTCACAGTCAGTAGCGGGGTATTCTTGCCTTTAGGGTTAGATTTAGATGGGCAGGTAGCCAATATCACTGGGGAGACATTATCTCCTGAGATTTAAAAAGTAATGTTTCTGATCTTTGATATGCTTGTGCACACAGTGCATGCTTACTGAAGTCAAAGATGATCTCATGCAGTGGCGCACTCTTCCACTGCTTTAGTCCCTTGGATAGGGTCTCTGAACCTGAGCGCTGCTGTGCCAGCTCAGCTGCCTGGCCAGTAAACTGCTAGAATCCACCTGTCCCCACCAGGCGTGGTTTTTACTTACATGCTCAGGATTGGAACTTAGGCCCTCATGCTAGCCCAGACAGTGCTTTTACTAATTGAGCCATTTCCCCAGACCTAAAAAGGCATGTCCAGAAACACTCCGATAGATTAGACAATCCTCCCATACTCTGAGAACTAGTCTGGTAGTCAGCTCAGGGAACAAGGAAGGTCATTTTACTTTGACTTAATATTGCCTTGTTGGAAACATCTACTTGTATAACTTTATTCCCATTTTCCTGAGATGGTCTTACTGTGTAGACTAGGTTGGCCTTAAAGACTCTTTGCCTCTTGAGTGCTAAAATTACAAATGAATGCCACATGCCTTTGGATGTCTTACTTAGCTGATGCACAGTTGTCAGTTCATGCCACATTGAGCCTAATCACGTTTGCCTCCTTTAGAGTCTTCTCCCATCTTCCCTGGCTCCTCTACTCTGCTTTAGTCAAAGTACTTACGAAGCGTTCTCCAGACCTCTCTAAATCTTGCTTTCTCATCACTCTGGACTTTCTTCTGTATTGCTAGGGTTACTGCTAATTTCTCTTTGCCCCAACAATCTGTTCTTTGAGCAGACGTGGGAAATTGTAAAAGTTACCTGGCATCATGTAACTTTACTATTTGAAACACTCTAGTGATTTTTTTCCCTGTGGTAGTTAGGCCAAAGTAGACCTCTTTTTGAGATAGGATCTCACCATGTAGCTCTCACTAGACTAGAACTTACTTTGTAGACCCGGCTAGCCTTGAAATCACAAAGATCACCTGCTTCTGCCTCCTGTGTTCTGGGGCTAAAGATGTGCACCCCAGATATGCACCTCATGCCTGGCTCAAGTCAGCATTCTTTAAATCAGGCTCTGCAGGGCTCTGCATGACTTAGGGTAAATGGCCTGGCCTGGGTTGTGTAGCCACTCTTCCTGACATTCACTCTATTCTAGCCTCTGGCCTTTAGGTTCCTTGCAAATAAAATGAATTCTATTGCAAGGCCTCAAATTCATGGTTTCCTCAACCTGAAATGTTCTTCCCTCAGATTTCCCAAGGCTAGCATTTCATGACTTAGAACTCAGCTCTGTATTCCTTTCCTTAAGCACTTTGTATAGTTGCAGCTCCTGATTGCTATACCATTACATCCTGTTTACCACCACATGGTATTACTTGCTTTATCTGGGGATTTATACATTCTAAGCACATTCTCTACTACTGAACTACCCAAGCCCCCTAATTTTGTTTTAAATAGGGCACATTTTCATTTGTTTGCTTTGGCTCATTTTATCTCTTTACTGCTAGAATATAAAATAAGTTCTGTAACAACCAGTGACTGATTTTTTTTTTTTCCCACTGCCTGGAATATAGTAAATTCTCAATAAATATATGAATAAATGAGTATATAGCCCACAGGAGCTATTGGTAGTCCCTGACTTTTACCCCTCTGCAAGGAAGCCTATTTGGATATTTCAAGCTTGTAAGTTGAGTAAATTCACTGTTCTGTTTGAACATGTTTCATCAATGAATTGATAATTGATGGTAGGACAGAGTCAGTGTGCATCCCTGCCTGGCTTGGAATTTATTATGTAAGAAAAGACTGGACTCGGGGACAGAGGTCCACCTGCCTCTGCCTCCCCAGAGCTTAGATTAAAGGTATCTGCCATTATGGATGGTTTGATGGTAGGACTTTATATTTGTACTAGCTAGTATTTTCCTGCAGAGTGTATACAGTAGGTCCATTAAACAGCGTAGGAAGCAGTGTAGGCAGATGCTCTGGGATGTAATGTCAGTCAGAGCTGGGAACATAAGTACTGCCTGCCAGCCTTGGTTCAAGTGCATTCTGAGAGTCGATGCAAAGTTACCCCTCATTTTCAGCTGTTAACTTATGACTGACTCTTCTGAACTCTGCCTCTCCCCTGAGAGTGACAGCGTGAGCTGACACAGCTGTGGAGATGGGCAGGCCTTTCCGGACCATGCATCAGACACCGGCTGTTTTACACTTTTCACATAAATTGTTTTATTTTAGGTTGGCGGACTAGCAGATAAGTGTCTACCAGAGGAACATTCCAGAAAATAGTGCTATGACTGTAAAATGCCCTTCAGTTTTCAACTAAAAGGATGAAAGAACCAGAAAGTACTTCGTCTAATAAAGTCTGAAATTTTTGAGATGTGTTTGTTTTATCAAGGGGAGTTTTGATGTGAATAGAAAAAATATTGACCAGGCAGTGGTGGTGCATGCCTTTAATCCCAGCACTTGGGAGGCAGAAACAGGTGGATTTCTGAGTTCGAGGCCAACCTGGTCTATAGAGTTGAGTTCCAGGACAGCCAGGGCTACACAGAGAAACCCTGTCTCGAAAAAACCAAAAAAACAAAAATATTACTACTTGCTCGCTGCCAAAGATTGGAGCTTTTCTTTAACTAAAAATATTTATTAGTTGAGTAGGTCCTAGCATGCATGTGGCGGTGGGTCAGAGGACAGCTTGTGGGAGTTGGCTCATTCTGCCACATGGAGCCCAGCGACCACCAGGCTGTTAGGCCTGCAGCAGGTGCCTTTTTCTCTACTTTAAAGAAATGAAAAGTTAAGTGTTTTCTTTTTTTTATCTGTGGCTTCTTATTAGAAATATATGCATGTTTTGGTATGCTCATTTTTCCATTTTTTCACATTTTAGTATTTAATATTGAGTAGGTTTCTTTTGTTCTTTCTTCCTTTTTTTTGAACTCTGCCTTAGTGACAGAGTTATAGGTAGAAACTGCAATGTACTAATGACTTTGAGAATTTTTTACTAGGAAAATTAAGTCTCTTGTTTCAACCCTCCCATCCCCAAATAAAAAGGAATGTTTAGGGCTGACAAGATCAAGATGGCCCAGCAATTAAACCCTGGTGTCCTGAATTTGATTCAGGGACCCATAAGGTAGAAATAGAGAACTGACTTCTGCAAGGTTTCTCACCTCTGTTCACTTACTGGCAAACGTGCATCCTACCTCCCTGTGTGTGTGTTTAAATGTAATTTTAAGAACATGAAGACTGAGGGCTGGCAAGGTGGTTCAGTGGGTAAAGACATTTGCCACCTAGCCTGGTGTGTGTGATGAGGTGATTGATCCTTGTTTCTCCATTCAAAGGCTCCTGCTTGGATTTCTTGAGCACTAGATGTCACTGTTGTCCAGTAAGGCACTGCTGCATTCTAACTGTCAGATATTTGCCTGCTTAGTAAGTTGTGAGGAAGAGCCTAAAATGGAAGGAACATATGCTAGAGGAGAGAATAACAGAAGTAACAGTCTTGTGAGCTGGTGATGACCGTGATGTGACAAGTGCCCTGCTTATGGATTTTCTGCCTTTTTGTGGTATTGGAGAGTGAGCCTAGGACCTTACATATGCTAGGCAGCCTCTCTAGCACTGAGCTGTATCTTAGCCTTTTTCCTACTTTTTATTGTGAGACAGGAAAGCTAAAGGTTCTGGGATGTAATGTCAGTCAGAGCTGGGAACAGCCACAGCTGTGGCTGGTTTGACCATTCTGTAATCAGAGTAGGGCTTAATCCTCTCAAGTAGCTGGAAGGCAGCCTTCACCAACAGGTCCAACCTGTCTGTCTCTCCTGAGCTCCCTCTGTCTCTCTCTGTCTCCCCCCACCTCTCTCTCTCTCTCTCTCTCTCTCTCTCTCTCTCTCTCTCTCTCTGTGTGTGTGTGTGTGTGTGTGTGTGTGTGTGTAAATGCATATGGAAAGTTAGAGGACAACTTCAGGAGTCTGTTCCCCCTTCTGCCTACTATGTGTGTTCTGGGGGTTGAACTCAAGCCTTGTGGCAAGTCCCTTTACTCCCTGGACCATCTTGGCAGCCACATAACAAAGGTCTTACGGAGTATAAAGGAAGTTGAGAAGTTATTATGACTTCCTTAGAAATAGGTCTCACTTTTTAAAGGTGAAATCAGGCTTTGCAGAATGTCCTCATGACTGTTGGTGGCATTCAGATGAGAACAATAAAAAGCAGATTGTCTTGCTGGTGCAGCACATCAGAGTACTCCAGTAAGAAGATTTTAAGTGAAGAATCCTACAGACATGACACAGGAGCCCAAAGGCCATTTTCAAAAGTATAAGCAAAGTTGGGCACATTCATGAGTCTGAGGCAGGAAATGACTGAGACCTGATCTTCACATGTGCACACAGTAATACACACATGCCTTCATTCACATACACATGTGCACATACACACAGGATCTGGTGCTGTGTGTTTGTATCCCAACCACTTGGGAAACCAAGTCAGGAAGGTCTCACATTTAAATTCCACCAAGGGGCCTGTGGATTATATTTGTTGTCCTCTGGATTTACTTTTGCTCTGTAGCATTTCTTCCTTTTGGTTAATCTGACCCTTAACCTGTAACTCACAGTAATCTCAACAAGGTTGGAATTTCTGCAGAAAATAAGGAAGTAGAGAAGAAGCTGGCTGTGAAACCCATAGAAACCAAGAACAAGTTCTCCCAGGCAAAGCTGTTGGCAGGAGCTGTGAAGCATAAGAGGTCAGCGAGCGTGTGCACCCGGTGAAAATCTCCCTCTGGCTACATAGTCTGAAATGCCACTGGTAGTGGTGCCCAGAGCAAATGGTTATTCAGCATGTTGCTGTGACAGTGCTCCAGTATGCTTGCCTTTCTCTCTCCCCTGCTAGATTTAGTGTCCCGGTAGCCTTTGACCCTAGCCTGATTGGATCACTCATTCAGCTGACATACAGCTCCTTTTCACTGAGCACCTGCTGGAGGTTAGATGTCCTCTAATGGCCTCACAAATTGCCCTTTCCAGTTCTTCAGAGTTTATTGTGACCTGTTTTACAGATGGAAAGACAGCTGGAGAAGATGAAGAGCTTTGTCCATGGTTGTACAGTAATAAAGCAAGAGTTCAGTGTTGAGCTTTTGTATCTCTAGGCAAATGAGGCAGCAAATGCCTCAGGATTGCTGTTGGTGAGGGGGTAACAACATGGGGGAGGAGCACAGCTGGAAGTGTGCTTTTTGGAAACTAGAGAAGAGCTTAGAAAGATGTTGACAGGGTAGGGCAGCAGGACTCTGATGGACAGGCAAGGGAGAAGCGACCCAGAGAACAGCTGCTATGGAGGCCTTGAGAGAATTCAGCAGCTGTGACGGGTTAGAGACCTGGCTACTGCTCACTCTGACTGACTGCTGTGGGGGTAGCACTGCTGGAGATTCTGATTAAGTTCTTTGTCGTGTTTGCTCTTCCCTTTTCAAATCCTGAAATGGCACCAAAGTGATTGAATCAGCTTGACCAACCAGACCGTGGGCGAAATGATGTAAAGTGCAGTCTATTAGGAAAATCAATATGGTGTATTGGCAACCAGCCACATGTTTTGAATATTGATGCAGCCTTGTGGTTTGGCACATTCTCTATCTGCTGCAGATGTTCCTAGGAACATTGAGCACATGTAAAATGTCATCGTGGTACAGCAGCAGCAGGGGGACGATTGTGGTCTGAGAAGGAACCTTAACAAACCATGAATCTTTAAACACCCCATGCAAACCTCCCAAAGTCCACCGGCTCTCAGGAATCAGACCTTGGCCAGTTTGATGAACTCCCCAGGTGTGCAGTTACTCTTAGGTACTCTTTCCGATGCCAAACGAGTATTTCAACTGTCTCCCTTGATTAGTCCTTATATCATATTTAGGAAAGGTTCTGCTAGTATATTTGGTGATCTGTATAGAGTCTCTCTTGGGTTTTCAAAGTACATCACTTAATGTTGCTTTTGAAGCAAGATGACACATTAACCTCTCGAGGCAGGAGTTTCTGAGCTTCCCTGCCTTGGTTTATTAAAAGAACATGAGAGTTTGTCAATAATGTGGACTTCTAGGCTTCACCCCAATTTGGGTTTAGTAAATGTAAAGTGTGGGAGTCCTTGTCATTAAAGTTGCATGGACAGATTCCCTGTGAAAATCTGGAGTCTCCCAGAGTGTGTATGAAGCATCAAAACAAATTAACCTGTTTCACATCTTTTTCAGGTTTATTCTTGTTTTATTGTTCCAGATTCCTGTGGGATACCCACCCTCATTCATTTTCAGTCTTTTCAGTCAGAGGCACTCAGTGCTGTTTACTTCTTTCAGCTCTCATCGAGTACTGTTTTATATTTCCTATCATGTATTTAGAATTACCATTGTGATTTCTTCTTCACCCCAGGAATAATATTGAAATATATTTGAAGTTTTCAATATTGAGCTAACTTGTCCATACACCACTTGGTTCTAAGATACACCCCCCTCCCCATACACACACAATACTACTAACCCTTATAATCCTAGCATCTTAGAGGCTGTGAAATACGGTACTTGGTTTTCCTTTACTAACTCTAACTTTATTGTGTTGTGCTATTTTGGTTTGTATATCATGATTTTTATTTTAAAGATGGAATCTCACTGTGTAGCCCTGGCTGGCCTGGATCTTGTAGACCAGGCTGCTCTTTTTTTTTTTTTTTTTAAAGATTTATTTATTTATTATATGTAAGTACACTGTAGCTGTCTTCAGACGCACCAGACGAGGGCATCAGATCTCATTATGGGTGGTTGTGAGCCACCATGTGGTTGCTGGGATTTGAACTCATGACCTTCCGAAGAGCAGTTGGTGCTCTTCCCTGCTGAGCCATCTCACCAGCCTAACCAGACTGCTCTTGATAGCTGCTTCTGCTTCCCAAGTGCTAGTATCACAGGCGTGCTCCGCCATGCCTAGCAATCGTGTTCTTTGGTAGGGCTATAGACTATGTCACTTGTTCCTAGAGTTCATCTGTGTTGGGTCTGACTCTCTCTGCCTGTGAATCAGGATGTAGCTCTCAGCTACTGCTGTAGAGCCATGCCATGAAGCTGTCATGCTCCTCGCCATGATGGTAATCGACTAAACCTCTGACAGTGTAAGCAAGGCTCCAGTTAAGTCCTTTCTTGTTAGAGTTGCTTTGGTCATGGTGTCTCTCCACAACAAAAGAACAGTGGCTGGGATACCAGGGTTTTAGCTAATTCTAGATGTAGTTAGGTTGACAATGAAGAATAGTCACCACAGCACCCCAGCCTGCTTGATGCTAGCATTTGCCTTGACCCTTCCTTTCTTTTTCTTTTGTCTCTCAAGACAGAGTTTCTCTGTATAGCCCTGGCTGTCCTGGAACTCACTCTGTAGACCAGGCTGGCCTCGAACTCAGAGATCCATCCGCCTGCCTCTGCCTCCCAAGTGTTGGGATTCAAGGCGTGTGCCACCATGCCCAGCTGCCGTGACCCTCTTTTTATCCAAGCTTCCACTTATAATCTTTCTGGGTATTAAGTTTTGGGTGGGTTGTTTTTTTAGTTTTTAACTAAGTACCTTTAAATGACTGCTTTAAAATGTATTTACGTAATCTAGTTTTTACTAGTTTGTGTGGTCTGTATTTAGATTTTAAAATATAATTTCTACCATCTTAATGCTGTCTTATTTTTGCTCTTTGTTTATTTACTTACTTATAGAGCAAGGTGTATGTATTCTAATCTGGTCTCAAACTCACTATACAGCCATAGATGACCTTGGGCTTCTGACCCTCCTGTTTCACCTAAGTACTGGGATTACAGGGTGTCACCCCATGCCTGGTTTATGCTGTTTGGGGGATTGAACCCACAGCTTTCCGTAGGTACTGGCCATAGTCTTAACAACTGAACTACATCAGCTACCTTTTTATTTTTTTTTTAAAAAAAATTATATTCTTGCTTTTGAGAAAAAAGTAAAAATGACCTTAAAATATTTTTTCTTTCCATTATATATACTTTGTTTCTATATTTTTAGTGATAGATCTTGAAATATAACAGGCAGGCATACTCAGCAAAACTAAATAGCTATTTTAACTCCTGAAAAATTATGTAAACAGATGACCTCTGGCCAAGGCTGAAGTTCTGTGCTAAAGCACTTGCTTACTATTGAAGCTGTGGGCACAGTCTCCCCAACACAACTCCCTCCCACAAAAGGGACCTTTAGATCTTGTGCTCCATTTGCTGTCTTCTATGCACTATGATGGCCCAGGACCTTATTGTGTTTCATGCCACAAATTAGACTCTGGCCCATCTGTAAACAGACACCTATTTAGACTTACATCACCATCTTTTCTTCTGGTAGAATGTCTTTCTCCATTGAAATGTATTCTTCTCTTCTAGTGAAAATCTTTTGAGTGTCTCAGGATGTCATCAACAATATTCCCTTTAACAACTTATATTTTTGTCATTGTGAAATGTGTAAATACTCTTGAAGTCCATCAGTTGAATGATAAAGAGGACAGAAAGGCAAAGTGTCCATGCTGTGTCCTCGGGTTTGTTTGGGGGTTAAGCTCTCTTTCTAGCAGATTTTATATTTAAGAAGAGGCTAGGAAGTGAAATGAAGGCTTTTTATTTCAATCATCCCAGCTCCTTGAGACTGCCCCAAACTCTCGTAAATGATTCTGGTGCCCTGATTCTCCATGTTGATCAACATATGATTCAACATAGCTCAAATCACTGTGTTTTTGGTTACAGCTCAGAGAGTGGTAATAGTGTGAAAAGACTGAAACCAGACCCCGACCCAGATGACAAGACTCAAGGTAAGGTGTGGCCTGTTCATTCTACCCATGATGGACAAGAACTGTAGGAAGAGTCCATCTTATGTAAAGGGATTCATTATTTCTCTCTTTTTTTTATTTTATTTTTTATTTTTTTAGGTTTTTCGAGACAGGGTTTCTCTGTCTAGCTCTGGCTGTCCTGGAACTCACTCTGTAGACCAGGCTGGCCTCGAAGTCAGAAATCCACCTGCCTCTGCCTCTCAAGTGCTGGGATTAAAGGCATGCACCACCACTGCCCAGCGCTTTATTTTTCTTTAAACAAGCCTGCCTTAACTTAATGCCAAACTGTTTTATACTAAGGAGGAATTTCTACCATGAATATGTCAGTTGCCCTACAAAAGTGGTATGTTACAAATCAGTAGCATTGATATATAACAATTGAGTTCTCCCAGGAGTGTTTATAAGCCCTGGTCAAATGACCTCTGCTCACAAAAGGTTTTTCTCTGTCTTGCCAAATGTCAGGTTTCTTGATTTCACCTGTGGCAGACAGAATGCCCAGCTCCTGCTGATGGTTGGATTGCTCTGAGCTTAATGGAATTCAGGAGTCTTATTTTCTTTGAAGGTGGTGACTTCTTATGTAGTGAAATCTGACTCTGTATTAGATAGCATGAAGTTGTAAGTAGAGGGGAGTGTTCTTGAGCTGGAATGAGGAATCCAAGAGTTTGCTTTTAGTTGTACCTGTGGGATTGAGGATCTAATTCAACTCAGTTGGTCATCTATAAAACAGAGTTTTCATTTATTTCTTTCTCAAACAAATAATGGATGCTTTTAAAATTGTTTCTCCACAGTTCCAGGGATAGTAGCTATACCTTTCAAAGGATCTTCAGTGAAGAGCCTCTTCCTCTTTCACTCCCACAGAGAAACAACATTTGTGTCCGTTCGGACCTATTGTACACATGGAGAAGCAGTTTCATGTCTTTCTAAAAGCCTTCTTGTCCCTCCATTCTTGTGCAAGCTAGGCAAGAAATACCCTCCTTTGCTAGAAGGAGAGATCCTAGAGGAGACTGACTGGCTATCCTTGAGGCTTGCTTCAGTCTTGCCCTCTTCATGGGAAGGCTTTGTCTTGGTCCTCCTGAAGGAAGCCTGGCCCTGACAGAAATTCAGCTCCTCCACTGAAAATTAGCTTAAGCAGAGCCAGCAGACACAAGGTGGCCTGTGTACTCTCTCCATCTGCCTGCATTCCAAGAACATTTCACTATTCATAATTCTCTGTGCTGAGACAATATGACAATGTGGTCCAGCAAAGGCCAGAGTTGGCAGGAAATATCCCCCAAATGGTGAGCTCAGAAGGCAGGGCTTTGTTCTTTGGGCTGTAACTGCTTTTGGAATGAAATTTGTCAGAGTTGCAGTCTTTTCTCTCTCGAAACTTCCTAGATAATTGGAGGGTCTGGTCCTTTCACTTAAGCAATTCAGGGTCACAATGGCCCCAGTTCCTGTGACAGCTCTGTACTCAGTGCCGACCTCACAGAGGCTAGCTACAGCCCTCCTAGCACTCTGAACTTGATTCTGTTATTGTCTGCTTCTGAAAGTATACTGTGTGGTGCATATTAACACAACAAACACTGGAGGAATGAATTAACAACTTCTAGTCATGTCTCAGATATTAAAACCATCAGATTTATACCATCACCTCCCCCTCCCCCAAATTAACCATTTGCAGGGGAACTGTAGAGTGACAGTAACTCCCATCATAAATTCTGACCTACTTTGTGCCATACCCAGTGTGTCCCATGGTAGTTGTGGTTGGGGTTCACCTCTCAAGGGTCCTCTGTGGAGTGGGCGCCCTGTCCCTTCAGGAGGTCTCGAGGCTTCTGTGGTGCTCGTCCTTATTGGAAGGGTACTGTGGGTAAAAAAGATGGGTGGGACGATTCTGCTCTGTTGAAATGGCCAGAATGCTCTTTCAATTTTTATATTTGCCCTTTTAAAAGATTACAGTAAAAAAGCAAGTCTCTCCTGCTCACTAGCCATCAGTTTCTTCCCATCAGTTACTTCCCATACACTGCTACATTTTTTCAGGCTTTGTCATATATGTGCATGGGCATGTTCTTGATTTTCCCCAAATTACATCTGTTGTCTGCTTCTCACCTTTTCATTGAGCACGTCTTTCCAGTGAGGACACAGACTCATTATTGTTTCCTTCCCTCTTCCTCCATAGTCCTAATGATGGGACGCAGAGCAGAGTGTATACTAGGGTAGTGCTCTGTGTTCAGTACACTGAGCTGAAGCCCCAGCTACAAAGAGTAAAGCCCAGGATTCTTCATTCTTTGCCTCTTGCCTACTGTCCTAGTTTGCTTCTCTGTTGCTATAACAAACCCCCAACCAAACCATCTTGGAGGAGGAAAAGGTTTATTTTATACTCGAAGTTCAAGTCCATTGCTATAGGAAGTCAGGGCAGGAACTCCGTAGGAGCCATGGAGGAGTACTGCTTCCTGGCTTGCTGGCCATGGCTTGCTATGCTTGTTTTCTTAGAGAACCCAGGACCATCTGCCCAAGAGTGGCAGTGACTACAATGGGCTGGTCCCTCCCACATCTATCATTAATTAAGAAAATGTTCCACAGATATGCCTGTAGGTCAGTCTGATGAGGACAATTCCTCAGGTGAAGTTTGTGCTAAACTGACAGTTACCAGCACAGCGTCTATAGACAGTTCCCTTTTGCTGCTGTACACAGATCTCAGGAACACCACTGATATTGTGAGAAGACCTTCCCTACAGAGATGTAAACATTTGCCCTTTTCTTTCCTTTTTTTTGGGGGGGGGGGATTTGGTTTTTCGAGACAGGATTTCTCTGTATAGCCCTGGCTGTCCTGGAACTCACTCTGTAGACCAGGCTGGCCTTGAATTCAGAAATCCGCTTGCCTCTGCCTCCCAAGTGCTGGGATTAAAGGCGTGCGCCACCACTGCCCCATTTGTCCTTTTCTTAGAAGGCCTCAACAACAAACCAAAGTATGATTCTCCCAGAATTTACCCTATAGGACCAGTTTGTTTATTAAGCATGCTTACAGATCATAGGTGAGAGGTTGCTGCCGGAGCATGAGAGGTTGGGACAAGCAGCCATACTAAGGTTGTTTACTCAACTGGATGATGGCTTGCTTCCCTTAGCTGCATAGATAGAGTCCTCTCAGCCTTCCCTAGCCTATACACTTTAGCACCTTCCAAAATACCCCAACAGTCTACCCTAGGCACAATTAGGGCAGAATTGTATATGGCTGGGAGGAATGGCTGGAGTGTCCTTGTGTAACACAAGGATGAACACAGTCTTTCTGTGAGTATTTGGATTGGTTTGTTGCACTGGGGCTGCTGCTTCGGGGAAAGCCTTGGCATAGTACTCTGGGCCTGGGAGGAACCCTTCATCTTTAGGAAGGGAGAGCCTGTGACCCTCCCCGCCTTTACCTGCTCTGAGGGAACTAAGCCACTTGCAGGCCTTCTTGGAATGGTCTCTTATAAGCAGCCACAGCTTATCTAATGAAGGTGGTAGATATTTTGCTTCGGGGACCATGTTTGCAACAGTTGGCTAAGTTTGGAGGACATTGCTAATATATTTTTTCTGTTCCTGTGTTTAGAACCCATGTTTTATTGTTTTTGAACTGCTCGTGTCATCTGTGTCTTTTTTTTTTAAAGACAAGGTTTGAAAAAATGGGACCACTCACAATGGACTGGGTCCAATCATTAAGAGAATGCTCTACAGCTAGATCTTATGGAGGGAGGCACTTCCTCAGTTAAGTTCCTTTCACATAACTCTAGCTGTGTCAAGTGGACATAATATTATGAAGCAAATTACCATGCCAAGTTTTTGCAGTGCTGGGGATCAAACCCAGGACTTCATTGCATGCTAGACAGAAAACTCTGATATGACAGACCTCCATCATAGGGTGCCCACCACCACCACCACCACCACCACCACCACCACCACCACTACTACAGACTCTTTTGTAGCCCTGGCTGGTGTTGAATTTACAGCAATCCTCCTGTCTTTGCCTCCCAAGAGTTGGGATTAGAGCTGTGCAATGCCATACTCTGCTCTGTGTGTTTTGGGGTTGTTGATTGATCCATCCATCCTTCTTTCCTCCCTCCCTCCCTTCCTCCCTCCTTCCCTTTCTCCATTCCTTCCTTCCTCCCTTCCTTCCTTCCTTCCTTCCTTCCTTCCTTCCTTCCTTCCTTTCTTCCTTCCTTCTCCCCTCCCTCCCTCCCATTTTTCCTTCCCTCCCTCCCTTCTTCCCTCCCTTCCTTCCTTCCTTCCTTCCTTCATCAGTGCAGGTGATTAAACCCAGAGCCCTAACCTGCTATGCAAGTGCCTACCACTGAATCATTTTGGGGGCCTCCCAGCTTGGGTTTTCTTGTTTTTTGTTTGTTTGTTTGTTTGTTTTGTTTTTAACAAATTAGAAGAGCTTGTTATATCTCAAAAGTTGTTAGCTTCGTGATAATTGTTGTGAACATTCTTCACACTGTCTCCTTTGCACTGTAACTGCTGTCTCCCAGACACTGCTCATTTTGCCTTTTGAGATTTGGAGTACACTTATCTCTAGCAGTTTCTCCCTTCCCTGCTAGAGAGGAGCAGACACCCTTAGCTGAAATCTGTGCCCTAGAAAACTGATGGCCTTAGCTTCTCAGTATATCTCTGGACTCAAGTGTCCCTTCTGCATTCTCTTGAGGTTCTGCACAAGTGCGACTTGATTTGTAGAAGCCAGTCCCCAAAAGGGACGTCCTTGTCGGCCCCAGGCAATGACTTACAAACTCTGAGCTTTGGCATTGCTTTAGTACAGCATCTTCTGGTGTGGATTTAATTCAGTGTTTTATACTCTGGCCTGTATACTTACGACTTACCTGACTCCCCTCATCAGTAAGCAGGGAGAACACCCACATACAAGCTGTTAAATACAACTTGTATACAACAAATGGTTAAATGAGGCTGGAAACATTCAGAGGGAAGAAAGAATGGAGTGCCATTCTCAGTTTAGGTTTGTTTGACTTTTTAAAACATTTTGGTTCTTAATTGTGTATTTATGTATCTTTGTATGTGTCTGGGTGTGTGTGCATGAATGCAGCCGTGAAGACCATCAGAAGGCTTCCCGGCCCTTCAAGCAGGAGTAAAGGTAGTTACAGGTTGTGAACTAGCTGACATAGTGCTGGGAACTGAACTCAGGTCCTTTTCAAGAGTACAGTATGTGCTTTAATCTCTCCCTGCCTCTTCATTTTGCCTTCAGTTGTCGTTCTGCATGTTGTTGATGAAGGCCTTTGTCTTTGGAGTAGCAGAATCACTGTGCATATCCTGGGAAGAAAAGAACCCAGATACTTGGTGGCATTGTATATAGTTTTAAAATGTTTCCTTCAGGGGGGTCTCGCATAAAAAAACTAAAAAGTAAAAGTGGTAAAATCAGTTTCTGAGGCGCTCCTCTCCCAGGGGTGGGAAATTGCCTTAATAAAGAGCATAGCTGTGTGGCTAATGTCTGCCAGTTGGTTACTGGTCTCTTTAAGTGTGGCATCGCAGAATCGTTAGTATCACTCACAGGTGTCTCTTGATCACAGCTACTAAGAGTAGCTAAGGAAGACATCAGACCTGAGTCCCACTTGCTGCAATTGCCATGACTTGTGAGGACGGGAATCAAACTATGATAGGTGACTACAAGGTTTGTTCCCCATCTCAGAACTCGTGGGTGGCAAGAGAGTGTAGGCAGTCATTCAACTATGTACTCTCTTCTTTGTCAGCTTCTTCAACTGTAACACAAAGATGTCCAGAGCCTCCAGAGATTGCATAGAGTTGTTCTGCAGCACTGGGGCTTTTTTATAGAAAGCCCCAGTACAGTGTGTAGGCTGGGAATGGCCCTGCAGCATTAGGAAGGGTGGTGGCTAACTTCCTGTCCTCTTTTTGCAGAGGCCCAGTCCTGCATGTCTCTTGGAAGCTCTTCTCTGAGTGGACCTCCCTCCATCCACTGCCCGTCTGCTGCTGTGTGCATCGGCATCCTCCCTGGCTTGGGTGCCTACTCTGGGAGCAGTGACTCCGAATCCAGTTCAGACAGTGAAGGCACCATCAATGCTACAGGGAAGATCGTCTCCTCCATCTTCCGAACCAATACTTTCCTTGAGGCACCCTAGCTCCTGATATTACCACAGGGAGCATCTCCTCAGGGTTAGATGTCAGTTCTGCCTCGGCATCACCTCCCTCAAAAAACTTGTTCACCTACTTCCTGTGCACATGTGACATTTTAACCTAACTCAGAAATGTGTCACAGTCTACTTGTGGCTCAAACTTGGCTTGATTTCTCTTTATACTCCAGTGCAGATGACCAAACCTGTCCCGTTGATATGAGGAGTCTGGGTTCAGGCTAGTCTCAGAAATGTCACTGACAGTGCAAGGACAGGTACTAGCTGGCTTGCAAGGGTTCTGTGTACCTTGTTGCTGAGTTGTTTATCTTCTCACCTAGTGGCACAGGAAGCAAGGGCAGCATTAGCTTCATATTCTGTTGTAGATGAATGGTTTGCTAGGTTCTACCATGTTGTGAGTGGGCATAGAGAAAGGGGCTGACTAGCTGGTGACATGGAGCTGTCCCCTAGAACTAACCCTTCCTGGGTGTTATGGGACTTAAGTAAAGGCTATGAGCCAACTACAGCCCTTGAGGTGACACTCTTCCATGTGTGTCTCCATCCAGCCTGAGGAGGTATGAAGGAGCTGACAATGAGGACATGTCCATCCTCTGCCCACCTTCTCTCCCTGGAAAATTGTTTTGATTTTGTTTTTGAAATAAAAGATTTAGTTTAAGATTCTAAACATTAGAGAAGCAAACTTACTGAATCATAGCCAGAAACTATAACTGTTGATAGCTATGTTAAAGAAATGACTAATGCCTAGCAGTTTCTGGAATCCTCAGACTGCAAACTAGTGGTACATGCCTGCATGTTATGCCTGTACTCTACTCCATCAAAGCACTGCTGTTTGCACATAGAGTTGTAGCTTTTGACTGTGAAGCTATTTCTAGCCAGTCTAAGGTGCTGCTCAGTACTTTTCCTTTATCCAGTGTGCCTTCTCCCCCAACACACACACACCAGTTCCTGGGCCGTGAGCAGCCAAAAGCAGCTGGCTCTTGCCTGTTTCTGTCTCATAGAGGAAGGAGGGAGGGAAGAGGGAGGAAACAGGTATGCAGGACTTAGGAATTCTTTGTGCCCTGCTTCAGAATGAGCCTGAGAGGTTCTCTTCTCACTGGTTCCAGCATCCATTTTTTTTCCTTCCTATGGGTGTGAGACGAATGAGACACTGAATGTGTTGGCACTGACATACTGACAGGCAGAGGAAGCTCCTTAGCTTTGACGTGGGCAGAAAGAGCCCTGGACCTCATCCAGCCCTTCCTTCCCCTTCCAGTGTATTGACACTGGTGCCTACCAGCAGATGGTGGTTTTCCTTCATCCATCGGCGGGCCTGTGAGTACTGCCATCCTTTGCAGAGCTTCCCAGTACTAATCTTTCCTGACTGTCAGTGCAGGCCTGTCAGCTCCCTCCTGACAAACAAGACGTTTAGGTAAAACTGCAAGCACCTTCTGCCTCTTTGTGTCATTGTTCCTGTGACTGTGCTGTCTGTCATTCCCGCAGCATGTTCCTGTATCCAGAGCAACCCTGAGCCATTTCAGGAGGCAGACCAAGACATCAAAGTCATCAGCATCACATAGCTTGACTTTTCAGACCAACTAGTGTGCTTCATGGTCTCCGTTGATGTTAAAAAGAAGATGGCAGGGTTTAAAACTGTCCATTAATTTAATTTTTAGCCCTGTCAAGCGAGCTCTTGCTCTCTTACCACATTAGTTTCCAGCTCACCACTTGAAGCTGATGGTGTCTTCAGACCCGGGTTTCTTTTGTTTTGACAGAGTCTGCTGTGGAGCCCAAGCTGGCATACAAACTTACCATCCTTTCATTTCAGTCTCCTGAGTGTTAGGATCACTGGTGAGTGCCACTACACCCAACTGTGACATCTGCTTTTGGTGTTTCTGGTGGCCTTTTTACCATAGTTCATTGTGCCTAAATGGTGTAGAGGCCTGTAATTGAAACATGAGTTCTATGGCAAAGCAGTGCAGCCAAGGGAAGCAGCCAGGGCAGACCTATGGTTCCCTCCCACAGAAGAACAGAATGAGCAGAGAGAGAAGGAAACCCTCAGAACACAGTCATTCGTTTACCTTGGAAGGTCTCTCCTGGGGATCAGATTAACCAGGGACCAAAAATACTCCAAGGAAAGATTCCCTCTGTGCTGACCATGTGTGTATGTATGTATGTATATGTCTCAGTAATGCAGGCAGGCATATATATATATATATATATATATATATATATATATATATATATACACACACACACACACACACACACACACATATATACTTATTCCCTGTAAATAAGTAAGTGTAACAACTCTAACATATCACAGTTCAGGCATCGTAAATTGTTGTAAATCAAGTCAGCTAGGAGTGGCCAAAAGTATAGGGTATGAGTGTAGATAGGCATGAGTAGATTCTGTGCAAACAGCATTTCACAGACAGCACTTCAGCATCTGCAGATGTTGACCTCTGGTGGGAGTCTACTGACCAGTCCCACCAGATGTACTCCTGCCTGCATTACTGAGACTTCACAGTGAGTAAGAATGTAAAACAGATGGTTGAGGTTTGTTTCTTTCCTTGTACATTATCTCAGGTGGCAGAATTCTTAGGATTCTGAGGCCTATTGGGGAAAGCCAGCAGGGATCTGTTGCCCCCTCTACCTGGGAGACAATGACCTGTCCGAGTTGTATTAGTATCGCCCATGTCCTCTGTCTCTTCCTGACATTTCTCTACCTGAAGCTGTTGCTCACATGGGAGGGGAGGAAAGGGACCTGAAATTCAAGTCACCTATTTCTATAAAAAGCTGGGAGGCTGATATGACTGGACTTAGACAGGTAGCTCACTTCCTGCCTTGCACAGCTATCAGAGGTCCCAGGACCCAGCAGAGAGAAAGTTCCTCAGACTCAAGTAAGACATGCATGTGCACATGCATGAGTACCCCTTAATTAAGGTGCCTTGTCAGAGACCCCACCCCACTTTTGTTTTGTTTTGTTTGTTTTTTGTCTTTGCTTCCTAGCCCCTGCGTTCTTCCCCTTTGGCCAGCTCCTCACTTAAGGGGAAAGCTTGGTTTGCCCAGACCAGCCAGCCCCTTGAGAACTGTCTTTACACCCTCCATAGATATGCCATAGTGATCTTATTACAGGCAGACAAGGCCCTCCACCTAGGAAACAGAAATAATACCAACTTCTACGGTCATATATAAATTAGAAGCCGCTCATGTCTGGGTAGGGTATCAAGAGGGTATTAACATGTGCACACAACATGGGTTTATATGGTGCTGGCCTTGCCTGCTTGTAACTAGAACACTGACATGTTGGAAGGGTCAGATCTGGTTGTCAGCTCCACCAGCTTCTGCTTTAGCTCCAGTTAGCTAAATGTTAACTGCTTGGGCACACTTGTTGTGGGTATGTAACTCAGCTGTCATCTTAGGCCCCTCCAGGAAAAGGAAGGCGAGCTCAGTGGCAGTGAACAGTCATTTGGACTTGGGTAGCTTCTGGCATCCTGGCGTGCCCAGCCTAGTTATACATGCTAGAATGGAGTTTGAGTACTTGATGCATGATGCTTGGCTAGAATCTTGTCAACACTTTTGTAGTCACAAGTTGCACAGTCACACCTTAATGGCTCTGTCATGGACTGGCATTGTTCCCCGACCTACTGGGGGAATGGCTTGAGAGGGAGTTGGAATAGCATTAACAGTCCTGACTCCAGCAGCAGAAGAGACACAGAAGGCCCCTTGGGAGACAGGCTACTCTTGTTTCTGTGACACTACCGAGGCCTGCTCTGTACAGGTAAAGCAGTTGGGGGACATGCTGCATTGTTTTAGTGGACTTGTTTTTCTTTCTGAAAAAGCACTCTGAAGCCAGCCCTTCTATATATTCTGTAGAGGAACCCCAAATTCCCTGTGACTTGCCTGGGTTGCCCTGCTATATGACAGAACTAGATTTATGCTTAAAGGCTGGCTTTCTCTCTAGGGATGGTGTGTGACTCCAACAGTATTCAGTCACTTACCTGGAAACTATATCCACTAGACTCCCTTGTTAGCTAAGCCAGTTAGTAGCTGGGCGTGGTAGCATACATCTTTAGTCCTAGCTACCAGAATACAGAAACAGGATGATCTTTGTGAGTTCAAGGCCAGCCTGGTCTACATGGTGAATTGAGGGCAGTGCGAACTACATAGTGGGCTCCTGTCTCAAAAACAAAAGCAAGCATTTGGTGGCCACAGAAGTTTGCTTCTCATTTCCACCATATATAACTGGCTCCTGAGATTGGAACCTACCTAGTGCTGATCAATTCCAACAACTAGGAAGGAGTAGCCTGAAGAAGGCAGAGAAAGAAGGCTTAGTGTCCATAGAACAGTGTAAGGTCATTAGCAGCTTGAGTGGGAAGGGAAAGCCCCTTGGAGATGCTAAGGGAGATGCTGGCGGTAGCAGGATATGCATGCACAATGGTTAACCACATTTCCATCCGCATTCTGCCAGTCTAGTAGGCCTGGTGTATTTCCGTTTCTGCAAGATCATGGTAGAGCTGTGGAAGGTTCATGAACAGTGCTGGCACAGGGAGTTAGAAACGTGGTACTAAGTAGAAATGTTCACTGTTACAGTCATGTCTGCTTGTCAAAAGGCCTAGAATTCCACAAGAGAATACGGGTGTGGAGGAAAAGGAAAAGGAGGAGGGCTGGGGCCAGTTTTGTGAGGAGGAGATGCGTGCTAAGAGGAACAGAGGGAACAGACATAACCTCCTGAAGCCAAAGACATTGCCTACTGCATCCATAGGAGGAAGTGGGCGGCTGCAACCGCTGTCTGAATGCTATGTCCTGTGTCAGTTTCACAGGAATCACTACTGGTGACAAGGAATGCGTGTCCCCATGAGGAAGTGATCCCACTGACCTAGAATGGGAGTGAGGACGAGGATCTTCCTATTGGTTTTCTTTTCCAGATCAGTGAGTGCCCATTGACCCTCACTAAGGAAGGAGCTTGACAGCCAATGTCTGAAACTCCTTTATTACCCTAAGTTTAACAAATAGAACAGTCACAGTATAAAAACAGCAGACCGCCATACAAAGTATGCGGTAGGGATACATTCCTTCTTACAGCTAGTTACTTAGAAAAAGCCAGTTATGATTGTAAAAATTTTATTCTCTTTAATAACAATAATTCCACTAAAATTATACAAAGTACATTCAATACTTAGAGTGGCAGGAGGGTGGGGAGAGGAAGCCAGTTTGTCCTGGAAGCATCATCCGTTGACTCTGACATAGAGAGCCCAGCTGGGCTGGGGAAGTTGGGGGTGGAGGTCCAGTTGTAAAAAATAAAAAACGTGGACTGGTTTAAAAAAAAAAAGCCACCCACGAGGAAGCAGGGTGAACGTGCATGTTCCTGGGGAGGCTGGGGGCTCAGCTGGCATGCTGCGGCTGGGCATGGGCTCAGGCAGGCTCTGAGTTGGTGGGGGGCAGGTTTTTATGCTTGAAATACTGCACTACTTGCTGAGGAAGCTCCGCCAACACCGCTTTAGCCAGAGTTTCTTTGGCTGCCTGTGGGGTCCAGGTAGGGAGAAACAGGAAAGAGGAGGAGATTAATGTGCAGGTGCGAGATTCACTATCCCAGAGGCACCATGGAGCGCTTGAGGGCCAGGGCTGTCTGAAAGGAGTGGGCCTCAGCCCAGCCCAAATGCTAATCCTACCACTAGCCATGACTTCCTTGCCAGTGAAGTTCTCTGCCCTTACAGGATGGGGAAAGACCTCCGAGGATTAATTTGGGAGAAGAAATGGCATTTTAGCCGCTTCAACCTGAAGCATTTCCTGACCAACGATCTGGCTATGAGAAGCAGCAGTATTGAATGGTCACTACTGAGCAGCCAGCCACAGGAAAGTGTCAAGTCACTGTCTTATATAGCAACAGATGACCAATACCCCACATTTGTCCTAGGAAGCCAGAGGAAGGAACAAAATCATCCTAGGCAGATGCATGGTGACCACTGGGCCACCACTTGCCAAGGCTGGTTCCCAGGATTTAAGCCCTGGCATCCCCACAGGCTTTAGCTGAGGGAACCAAGGCTCAGTTGGGTCGTAGCTTGCCTAAGACCATGCAATGTGTTACTGATCCTATAGGAGTTAGAACCTAGGCCGGCCTTACATAGATGCCACCCAAAAGTCCTAGATCCATCCAAAAGACAAAGCATGCCATGACTGTTCTGCCAACCCTGGCCTACTCACAGGTCCTTCTCAGTAAGGCCAGAGCTACTCCCAGGAAGAGGCTGGCTACCACTATATATCCTATCTCCCCATATTTGAGGGAAGTAAGCCAGGCTAACAGGAGTAGTTTCTCAACTTTCAGTTTCCCATTTGCAGAATAAGGTAGAGGAGAGGGCAGGAAGCCCCAGTTCCGAGCTTTGGCTCCCACCTCAGCCTTTCTCAGCATTCTGCCTATCCAGGACACTACCTAGAGCCATAATCTGGATCAGGTCTCACTCCTGGGTTCCTTTGACTTGTGGAAATAAGTGGTGACTGTGTCACAGTGGCCTTGGGCAAGAGTGGACAGCACCTGACTCATCGTGAGCTGTCAGAAGCCAACAGTATAGGGGAGGAATCTGAGACTATGAGCTCTGTTACAGACCCCTCCCAACCTGGGCCCACACTCACGTTTCGGAACTCTCGGAAGGGCACGAACTGTACAATGTCTCGGGCTGCTTCCTCGCCTGTATGTGAACGCAGTCTACGGTTGTCCCCATCTAGAAACTCCATGGCTGCAAAGTCAGCATTGCCCACACCCACAATGATAATGGACATGGGCAGCTTAGAGGCCTGCACCACGGCATGCCTCGTCTCCTCCATGTCACTGATGACCCCGTCCGTGATGATGAGGAGGATAAAGTACTGCTGTAAGGAAGAGTGAGCCAAGTGATGGATGAGAGTGGGGCCTCACACCCCTCCCTTCCAAATCCTCAAGGCCTGAAGGAGGCAAACTGTCCACACCACAGACATCTCTGACACCCATTCTGACTCTGGGCCCCAGGCTCAAGGCTGGCTCTACCAGTTACTATGCAGTACAGCCTTGGCCACTAAGACTTAATCTGCTGAGATTCAGTTTCATCATCTCTAAACCAAGAGTTACTGCTCAGAGCTGGCGTGCCATCTGCCTGACAAGCCTAAGCTTGCACAGGAACACATTCTAGCCTACAGCCTCTGTGGCTGGCCTCCCTCCTCTGTCTTTGGGGGGCAGGAATACTTGCACCCTGCTAGCTCCATACTTGGCACAGAAGGATACACCTGCAGGAGCTAAGCACAGGTCATGTGGGCCATCACTTCTGAGATGTGGATCATCATCATGTCTTGGTGTAGTAATGTCACACTTGGGGCAGGAGTAGGTATTCAGAGGTCACCCTGTTCTAAACATGGTGCCCAGGAGGCAGCCTTGGTGTAGACTGGTATCTTAGGTCTCTGGCTTTCACTGACCCCCCTAATCAACAGAAGGTAGGAAGCTCAGGGCTTTAGGCAGCATAGGCTCCAGATAGAGCCTAACGCCATTGCACAGTTTGCCCTGTGTTTTCCTGTTATCCTCTATCTATGGCAAATGACACCAAACTTCCATGAGCAAGATGAATTTCTTTACAAATTATTTCAGTTAAAATACATTTAATAATGAATATGTGCAATCTAAGGATAAAGTGCACACAGGATGACTTGATATGGAGAAGGGAGGTGATTGACAGGAAATTGTCAGGAAAATCCAGCAAGTGGGCCTTGGAGTTGGAGGTAGCTGGCACTTTACTTTCACCCAGTGCTGTCTTGGCCATCTGATGGCCGTGTTCAGAGGAATCCAGTGTTTTACCCTATCCGTAAGACAAACACGTGAGCCTAGTGCTGATTCACCATGGGGGGCTTCTGTCTTCTAATTCTGTCCTCTGACCCCTAACTGCCTAAAGGGGAAATTCATGAAGTTAAGGGAGGGCAGAGGTGACCCGGGCAGGCATGGAGCCACCTTCTTACCTGGCGAAGCTGTGCAGCTTGTGGGCAATACAAACCCAACCTCCAGAATACCCTATCTTCCTTTTCTGCCCCAAAATCTACATTACAGGTCAGGGTATGGTGAGCTTGTGCAGACACGGGCTCCACCCTCCATACCACCCTCCATACCCCAGCTTTGACACTGTGCCTTTAAGAGACCAATCCCCTGGCTGGGCATACTTGTTACCATGGAGATTGAGCCTGAACCCAGCAGTAGAGAGCTGCTGCTGGCAGCCCCTAGCCCTGGTTTTACCAATCCATCTAGACCTTTTCCCTGCCATTGCCAATTGTTGTTTTAGGGTCCCTTCCCTAGCCAGCTTTTATCCACATTAATCCCGCCCACCATGCAGTTCACGACAATATTCCTGGTACTTCCCTGGCAGAGAGAAGGGCAGGAAGAGGCCAGACACTGAGGAAAGAAAGATTTAATTGACTGCTCCGTTAAAGGTAGCACTTGTCTTCAAGCCCCGTCCAGCTCAGACACGTGCCCCCACCTCCCTGTGGTTGTCTTGCTCTTTGTTGTAGTCTGCTGCCTGCCTTCTCAGGGATGTGAGTACAGAAATACAGAGCCTGGGTTCCTGCAAGACTGCAAGTATAGCAGGAAGGGCCAGGGGCACCTGAAAACATAATGCCTTTAGAAGACAACCTAACTGAGAGTCTGGCTTACAGACCACCAGATGGCTTGGAGGGCTTACACGACCTGTTAAGGTCCCTGTAACAGGTAACTGGCAGGTTCTAGGATCGTGCCCAAAGCTGCCTGACTACAAAGTCGGGGCTCTTCCCATGCTGTCCCTCTGCCACCCACTGCATGGGTAGCTGGTCACTGTGAGCCTGGCAATAAAAGCTCTCTTGTCACCCATTAACCTGGGGTTGGAGAGTCTGAATGACCAGGATTGTGGTCTAGGCAGAGTCCAGAGCCCTGGCTATAAACCCTCACTCCTGGGTGCCACAACCAGCCTGCTCAAAGTCAGGACCATCAAAAACCAAAGATTCACTACTACCCCTCCCAGAAGCCCCCAGAGCAAATCAGAATGGAGAGTGGAAAGGGATTCTGAAGTCCTAGTGTCCCTACTGTGCTGACCCTCCTGATACCCTTCCACAGGAGGGACCTTCCACAGTAGGTCCCTCTACACACTCCTTCCCTACACCCTAGATGCCCCTGACAGCCCAGCACACACTGCATGTCAGGGGCTTGGCTCTCCATCCAGTTCTCAGAAACCAAATCCCAGCATATTCAAAGAGCAGAGCATCTCTTGCCAATTCCAGGCATGCCTCAGGGTGCGGGGACTGCACAGCTACATCTCCTACTGCATGAATGACTGGACTTACAGGAAATTGGCCTGACCACACAATTCCAGGCAGAGTCCGGGGAAGCTGCCCTCATCTCCAGGTAATTTCTGAAAAACTAGCTGCCGAGGACCCTGAGATGGGGCCTGCTGCCTGTACTCCAGCCCTGACAATGGATGCCTTGGCCACCAAGCTGGAATGGGCCACAAACAAGACCTTACTGACCAAAGCAAGGCCACTTTCAGGTCACTCATACCTTAGTACCTCCACCCCCCACCCCTGCTCCTCCACACAGTGGCTTCCCACTACCTTCAGGAGAAAACTTCGAGTGTCTGATGGCTCTCAAAGTCCTGTGAGTGATAGCCAGCTTTCTCAATCTTGCCTACTCTGTCACAATCTCTTTACATAAGACTCTATCAGCTATACCCACACACCAAGACCTCTGGGTCTTTGCATATGCTGTTTACTCTGCTGGGCTGCTACCACCCACAACGCATCCCCCCCTTAAGAATCTCTGAAGTCTAAGCCTGCACACCCCATTCTAAGCATAGCATCAACCTTTCCTTGTGTCTGCTGTCAGTTAGGTACCACTTGTGAAGTCCTGTGCTACAACCCATCACAGGCTTAGGCAGTCATACTGCAAAGCTGGGTGGCCTCCCGGCTAACTCCTCACTAGCCTATAAGCTGGACTTCATTCATTCAAGTGTCCTTGGGGCTGCACAGAAAGGCTCAGAAAAGGCACGTGGAGGAAATGAATGGAAGGTGCTAGAGACCCCACCACCTGCTCTCCAAGTCCTGTACATGGGTATGCTCTGTGTGCATACGTGTGTGGACAGGGAAAGTAAAGCCACATCACATTCCCCAGCACCAAAACATAGCTAGACAGAAGCATTGGCTAATCCACCAATAACTTCTGTCTACTGTTTAGCAGATAGCCTGTGAGTCTGGCCTAGAGGCCACCAGATGGCTCAGAGGGCTTACACGACCTGTTAAAAGTCTTGCAACAAGTAACTGGCAGCATTACCAGATGCTAGCCTGAGAGATGCTCGTTCCTATGACCTATTATCTTATGTGCCAGGCTCTAGACTGAATGACGCACATACCCATTTGGGTGACTCTCTACAGCACTTACAGAAGGAAATGCTGTTGTACGGGGTGGGAGTGGGGGGGGGGACAAAGTTCAGAGTGCTTAAACTACCTGCTCTAGTAACACAACCAGGAAGTGGGGGAGATAGGGCTTGAACTAAGTCCTTTCAGCTTGAGGTTGAGCCATCCCACAACCCTACTCACCTCTTCTGGTGGAGAGGGTCAGGGTATGTGGTAGAAACATCTGTATCTACTCCTGGACCTCAGAGTGGAAGGGGCAGTAGAGACCCCAGGCTCCACTCACACAGCTGGAGATGCTTAGGCAGCATCTGAAGTCAGAGGCCTTAGAGGTAAGAACTAAGCCTGGGAAGCCATGGGTGGCTTGGAGTAGCAAGTAAAGCCAAAGGAACCAGGGTTGACCCCACAAGGGTCTGAAAAGGTGTCTGAGCACAGGTTTCAAGTCCTTTTGCTTGGAACATAGGTGAGGTTCTCCTTGCTGGTGAAGGAGGGGTGGACAAAGCCCTTGCAGATCTGGAGTCCCCCAGTAATGAAGCCACTTGCCTCCAAACCCCACCTCCTACCCAGTTGACCCCTTGGCTGGCAGCAGGGACAGCAGGAGACAGGGAGGGGCCTGGCACACTGCTGGAATGTGCTCATGTTCCCTGCCCAGATGGTTCCTCCTGAAGAGGAAATCAGGCCTGTTTTCAAGCCTTTAAAAGATTCGTGCAGCCAACAACTTTGTCGGCACTGAGCTTGGCACCCTCTCTCCTGGGTAGGGAAGCTGAGGGCTGCCCCTCACTCTGCCCTACCCAAGCCATTGTATCTCAGCAACTCGGGAACCAAAGAGCCACAAAGCACAACCCCTGCCTGCCAGGCCTCACAGAGTTACTGTCCATTCAGGTCATCCCTTCTCGCGTCACCACAGGGGTTGGCACTCCCACTGCATGGTAGGAAATGGGCTTAAAGGAAAGCAGGAACCTGAGTTCTTAGCTATCTCAGTCAGGGAGCTAAAGCTGAGAGGCTCATCTAACGCACAGCACAGGCCACCAGCTCCTTCCTGGCTGGCCATACCTACCTCAGTGCTTCGTGTGCACTAGTCCCAGTTTCCAGGGACACAGGTCCCTGAACTCCACTGTCTGTCCTTCAAGTGGGACACTTGGAGTGGGACACTGCAGGATTATCAAATGCTAACCTCCTCAGGCAGTCTGGCTTAGATACACTGATCTGCTCTGGGTGCATGTACATAAAGACATGTAGTGCACATGACTACAATGGGCTCCATCTCCACAGAGCCTTGCCTGCCTCCAAGACAATTAGAACAGGCCTGGACCTTCCCTGAGCCAGCCCTGGGTCCTCTTCTTTCTCACTCCCCTGCCCTCATTTTCTCTCTGCAGCTACTTCAGGGATGTCAACCTCTGCTTCTCTAGTAACCAGGCACCTCCCTCCTTTGAACAATCCCGCAGTGGTCCCCTTATTTGTGGTACAGAGCCTTCCCTTTGGGATAGGTTTTGGTGACATGGTCTCACTGATCTAATCCCATCTCTTCATGGAGCACTGTGTACTGTGCCAGGCTTAGAGTGTATAGTGAGGTGAGTACAAGTACAGAGAGCCCTGGCCCATGTGGCCAAGACACTGCTAACTTATAACAGAGGCAAGAAGGGAATGGACAGAGTAGGGCCACATGGAGAGGACCTTGCAGGGACAGCGAGTCACCTGAGGAAAAGCCCTGGCACATGGCCCTGCTGGAAGGAATGGGATGAGCAGTGCTGCAGATGCCCAGGCCGCCCATGCCACATCACAGACACTTACTGCAATCTTACTATTGAGCCCTAGGCCAGGGCTTTAGACATAAAGCCCTGTAAGGCTTTAGACCAAAATGTTCCAAACGGCCAGCTCCTAAGCCCACTGGGGTCAGACTGGGGTCAGACAGGGGCCAGTCCCTCCCCGCTGGAGACTGGAGTCAAAGGTCTCACTTCAATGACACTTCTCTCTGGAGTAGGGCTCCAGGAAGCAAGGCTCATCAAACCGGGTTTATCCTGCCTCCTCAGAACCGAATGGACAGCGACCTATAGAAAAGCTGCATCTCACCTGGACAGGGAGGGAGCCAGGGGGGGTTAGACATCTCCCACTCTAGCCCCACGCTGATAAGAAGATAAGAGCACACAGCCCAATCTGATATCCCTCCTGGTGGGCAGAGTGCCACCCTCGGCTCACCTCATCCCAGCATGCAGATGTCCTTGCTGACTACTTACCGTTGCTGTCTGCTGCTGTGTGGCCTGGGCTGCAAACCGGGCCACGTGGTTGACGATAGGGGAGAAGTTTGTGGGGCCATAGAAGCGAATGTGGGGCAGACAGGCTGAGTACGCCTGGACGATGCCATCCACGCCTACAGAAGACAACCTGGGGTCAGCTCAACACCTCTGCCCCATTCCCATCCAGCTGCGGACAAAGCATCTACTTCAAAGTTCTCCCAGAAAGCCCCTACCATTGCTAGTGTAGCCTTGAAACAGAAAGTTCTCAAGGGCAGGACTAAGGTAGTAGTCAAGAGCCTGACGTTGAATCAGAGAGGCCTGAGTCTAGGCCCTTCCCCTTCCTTGCTTCTTTTGCCTGTGGGATGGGGTGAGCTGTTTAAGCTTTCTGAGTCTCTCTGAGCCGGTGAATGACAAACAAGGCGCCTGACAGAGGGGTGCGGGGGAGTTATCTGGAGGTCCATCTTGGACACTCTTGGCAGAAGCTTTGGTGGGGATGGGGCTTGCACGGCTCCTTACATACCAGGTGCTCTGTAAATAGCTGCTGTCATGACCAGCCAACACTCTACAACCCTACACTCCTGGCCAGAAGGCCCCTGGCTAGGGCTGGCATGAAGCAATCTGTATTTAGACACGTCTTTGAGGACCTGTACTAACCAGAGCCCACGGAGCACAGGATTTCACTTATGGCCAAGAGAGGCCCTCTGTGCCCAAATCATGACACCCCTACAGTGACATGAGAGACTTCCTTCTCTGTGGAGTTCATCCTGGTCCAGCCTCAAGAGTCCACAGAAGGGAATAGATGCCCTTCTCATTCCCTTCAACATCCTCTCTCCTCCTCTGAGTTTCTAAAATGAGGTACATGGGCAGAAGGGGTGGATCCTGCACTCATTTCTTCCCTCTTTCTCCACCCCCCATGCCTACCCCCACAGCCAGGCTGCCGTCCATCTTTGGTCATCAAGGCTCTTCCAAGAGGGGCAAGCACGAGATGACAGCAGGTGTGTAATGCTGCTGTCTGTCACCTGCTGGTCTACACAGCTCTCTGTCACCTGTCCCCCTAATTCTCATCTATATCCCCATTCACCCAGGAAAATGAGCTAAGCAGGTATCACACCTCCTTGGGGCAGGTAAGGGTTGGTAAAGGCCCAGAGAGGTACGGTCACTTCCGTGAGGCATCAGCAGCCAGGAACAGGCAGCCGTTAGCCTTGAACCCTGGACCTTATGACTCTACGCTCCACAATCCTCACCTGTCGCTCTAAGTATGTACGACAGGGATGGGATAGGAAGGACAGAAACTGGAATTCTGTCCCCTCCCCGTCCCTCTGCCTGCTGCTCTGCAGGCTGGGGCCACACTCACCTGAGCAGAAAGGATTAGTGGGGTTGAAGTTGATAGCGAATTCATGAGACACCTAGAAAGCAGAAGACATGTTGAGAGCCAGCGTCCTGCCCCACCCCGAAGCCAGCTGCCTCTGAGGCTTCACTCTCTTACTCTGCCACATCTGGTTATTGATCTCATATCTGCCTCCCTAACTTCACAACAGGGAAACCGAGATCTTATAAGCCAGTCCACTGTCCTCCGGGGGTAGGGGTATGTCCAGGCTGCTGTGGACCTTCCTTGCCAGAGACTTCCTAAATGGGACAGAGATAGTCAGGGGCAGTGGGGCTCTAGAACACTAGGAATGCCCCTGCTCCCTCTCTGCATCTGGGGAGCCACTCGTCTGGGCTTGAAAGCTTTTCCAATCTTAGCACCTGGCACGGTGCTGGGCCGAAGTCTACCTCACACCACTCAGCTACCCAGGATTGGCTGACCACTACTCATTGCTAAAAGAGGGATCAGACCACCCAGTGGGGCTGAGTGGGTCACATGCAAGCTGTGCAGATCCCCAAGGGTCTGTCCTTGCATCCCTGTCATGAGTCCTGGCTCCTGGTCTGGGGCTGGAGAGTGGGCTTAGTGATAAAGAGCATACACTGCTCTTGTAGAGGACCTGAGTCCAGTTCCCAGCATCTACATCTGGCTTTTCACAACTACCTGTGACTCCAGCTGCAGAGAAACTAATGCCTCTGGCCTCTGCCAGCACCTACAGTCTCATACTCCGCCCCCCCCCCACATACACACACAATTAAAACATAAAGTAAATAACTAGGTTGGGTCTCAAATCCACTCTGTTCACAAACAAGGACTTTACACCAACGTATGCCAGACCCTAGCAAAACAGGAGAGCACCAAGTGCCTCCTCCCAGAGAGAACAAGTAAATCACTGGAGGCTGTGAGGACAGTGCCAGGGCAGGGCAGAGAACCAATGAACCAGGGTGGGAGAAGTCAATTGGCTCAGTGGTGGGTACATGCAAAGGCCCTGAGGTGGAAAGGAAGGGAGAAAGGCAGGCTTACAGGGCAGGGTTAAGGTGGCAGCATGGCGGCATGAAGGGCCAGGAGGGCCAGGCCTGGTATACTCTGGCAATGCAGGAGAGGGGATGGAGCATCTATGCTTGCCTAGCCTCATTGCAGCACGCTGCTTTAACACCACTGGGTGCTTAGCCTGGCCAAGCTCCAGCACCCGCCAGAGTTACCCTGTGACATTTCCAAGGCTTTTGCTCAAGAAAACATCTCATTCAGCTGAGTTCTTTGGAAGCTGGCTGGTGTCCTAGCAACAAGCTCTTGCTGGGCCTGGCCACTGGCTCACCCTGCTCTCCTCCCCATGGCATCTATGTTTGCTCAGAGGCCCAGGCTGGGTCCCACAGCATCCTGCCTCACACTGTGGAGGGCCAGAATATCCACTGTTCATGTGTCAGACCCAGAGCTAGTCTGATGCTCAAGGTGAGTGCGGAGGTAAGCTAAGAGGATGGGAGGCCCATACTAATTCCAGGAGAAATGTGCAGCACACGAGAGGGAGGACTGGCTGAACTGGGCATGCCATCCCCATCAGCTCTCCCTCTAGGAAGCAACAAGTGTGGACATGATCCTACAGTCTATCTGTCCTTCTGGAGCCCAGACCTGTGGGATAATCTCAGGCAAGCTGCATGAAAGTCCTGGGCTTTGGCCGTTCCTTCTGTAAAATGGGATGTTGTTCTATGGCTCTGGCTGCGAAAACTCTCCAGCTCTGTGGCCTGTGTTCTCGGTGACCTCCCAAGCTAGGGCACCCAGGGTTTCCTCCTGCCACAGGTAAAGTCCTTACCTGCCCTTCACCAAGGCCATCCCATGGGCATCTACTGTTCCTTTTCCCTCACCTGTCTCCTTCCCAACATCTGAAATCTACCTGCCCTAGCCCTCCTCCCGCCCGGAACTTTGTCTCTATTGTCTACCCCATGTCCAAACAGGTCTCCCATTATGTCCATCCACTGGAGTCAGGGAGGCTGAGGGTCCCTTCTCCCCTCCCTGTGACTTAGGCCACCGGGTACTCTATCCTCCCTGAACCCCCTTGCCAGCCTCCTCCACTGTGAAAGGGGGACCACGGTCGACCTCTGCAGCTTGTGGTAAGAATGGAATGAAGCTGGCCATCAGGTGGAGTTTCGTGCAAAGCACCCAGAAGCCAGCAAGCTCTGCTTCTTGCCTGTTCTCTTCTCCTGATCTCCATGCTGTGACTTCTCCCTGAACCAGGCTCCTGACCCCCTGACTCAGTCCTACATCCCTGGCCAGTTCTGGATGCCTTGCCTCTCCATCTCATCCCGAGTTGGATCCTGGCCCTGTAGCAGGGGTCTGCCCCTCTGCAGATCGTGCTCTGCTTGTCTCCTGACCTCACTCACAGGTACAGGGCTAAGACAGTAAGTGCAGTCTGGGCTGAGTGCACGGCAGACAGAACCCTGGAGCTCCCCCGACCCCTGACTCTGTCCTAGTCCCAATCCCACCTCAACCAAAGGAGGTAGAATCCGTTACACTCACCTTCCAGTCTGGTGGTAACTGGGCCCCAAACCCCAGAGCAGGAAACATCTTATCACTGACCAGAGAGAGAGAGAGAACATGTAAGGTATTTGAGCACCAACCCTCCCCAACACATACACAATCACACACACACACACACACACACACACACACACACACACCTCACACCACACTCTCCCCTCTTGGTCTACCACCTTATGTACCCCCAGGTGCAGAAATTCACCGCTCTAGAATTATTCTCCACTAAGCCCAAGTCTAAGGCCACTTCTGGGTGGCAACTGAACACAGCTTGCTACATCTGTACCCAGGGCGGACACTGTTGCTTAATTTTGACCAGGAGGCCTAGAAGCACCCTACAGACCAGCAGTTTTCAACCTGTGGGCTGTGGGCCCTTTGGCAAACATCTATCTCCAAAGACATCTACATTATAATTCATAATAGTAGCAAAATTACAGTTATGAAGCAGCAACAAAAATAATGTTATGATTGGGGGCCAGCACAGCATGAGGAACTGTATTAAAGGGTCAAAGCACTAGGAAGGTTGAGAACCACTTCTCTAGACCCTTCTCAAACCAAGACCCTGCTCACTAAGGCAAAGTCACAGAGGAATGAAATGGACTAGATCCAAACTTCTGTTCATAGTTGGGGGAAAACACTCCTAAAATCATAACTATGAGCTGCCTTCATCGCAGCCCCAGAACCTAGGCTCATCTTCTTTTTCCTGTTCCTTATGTCCACCCCTAGCCGTGGTCTCTCAGTTCCTCAAACATGTAGGGATACTTATCTCAACTTCAGCCATTATACTCCATTGAAATAGCCTTCCCCAAATCTGTTTTCCCTAACAGATTCTTATTCATCCTTCAAAGCCCAACCAAAATGGCTACTTCTCTCTGTGGGCCATGGATGAGTGTCCCTGAGACCCCATAATGCCTCTCTTCCGTGCTCCCTTGACTTCTACCTCACATGTAAACAGGTGTCTCTGAATCCCAGTGGTTTCTTCTAGAAGAACAATGTGTTATTTGTTAACACATGTAACATTTATATCAGAGACTCTGGCCAATGTGGAAGATGAGCTACCAGGGTCCAGGACAGAGCAGGGAGACCAGTTAAAGGGGATGGGGCAGGAGGCAGTGGCTCCAACGCGGTGCCCTGAGTTCACTGGGCTTTTGCTGAGCCTGAACTCCAATGAAGGGCTTGGGTGCCCTGGTGAATATCAGGGAATTCTGTCTGAATGTGAAGCCTTCCTTACTGTGTGTGCTGCATGTATCTTAATGCTTAGAAGCACAACCATCCCTGAGGCCCTGATCCCCTGAAATGGGGCCATGGAGACTCTAGTCCTCATCTGTGTACATTCAGATACATTCTTAACAAAACAAAACAGGGTCTTGCTGCGTAGCCCTGGCTGGCCTAAAACTCACTTTGTAGAACAAACTGGCCTTGAACTCACATAGATCTGCCTGCCTCTGCCTCCCAAGTAGTGGTCAGACACATTGTTAAGTGCCACCCCTGCCTATACCCCTAGCTGTAAAAGCAGAGGCTGCGCTGTAGCAACTGACTTTCATCTCCATCCTAACTCACTCTCTTACTGGATGGTTGGATGATTGGTACATTGTGTGTAGAAAGGTTCCAGTTGAACCAGAGCTTGCCTGGTAAAATAACAGAGTTGGTTGAAAATGTCTCCCATGAGGAATGGAAGGGACAAGAACTGTGTGACTGCCACTCTGCAGATCCCTGGGTCCCTTCTAGCTCTGACAAGCTGAGCTTCCCAGTCTGACCTTCAGAGTCATCTCCAAGTATACCTGTCGTAGTCCTGAATGATCTGTCCCACTGCCCAGATGGCTGATAAGTATTCATTGGTGCCCATGGGGTTGATATAATGGAGAGAAGAAGGGTCGAGGGGATTCCCGTTGGAGGCTGTGAAGTCTATTCCAACCTGCAGAAGGAGAAAAGGGACCAAGTAGTGTGGCCATAGACCCCAGCACAGCCTTGGGGGAATAGGAGGGTTTAGTGGACACAGGAAATCTACTCATTTCCCAACCCCAATAGTCAAGATAATGACTGAGACAAAATACAGAGTGTCCAAGTTTGTGGCACTTCAGTCTAGGGGAGGGACAGAAGCAGATGGGTGGAAAATTCCTAAGATGCTTCCAGACAAAACAATGAATGCCAGGTGTGTGAGAGGACAGAAAGCCCCAGGCGAGGGCCTCTGAAAAGGTGGTGGCAGAGGGAACAGCGTGAAGCCCTCAGGTGGGCAGAGAATTGCCAGGAACAGAGGCATAGCTGAAGTGAATAGAAGAAGGAGCAACTGGGGAACGGAACCCTCCTGGCCAGTGAGAGGAACTGACCTTTCTTCTCTGCAGAGAAGCAGAGTGGGAGGTCCTGGGTAGCCCTGCTCAGCCCCCAGCCAAGCCTGACTCAGCCACCCACCAGGACCAACTCCCTATGCCCTTGCCTCTGAAGCCAGTTCCATTCTTTGCCTCAAGGAAGTCCTCGCTAAAGTTTATCACAAGTCCCTGCTGCTATGACAGAGGCCTGAGCCCCTGGGGAACGACTCTGGATAGGCTGGTGATGGGGTGGGGCCTTACGGTGAACATGAGCTGGCAGCCTCCCAGGATGTAGTCCAGGAACGAGTAATTACGGTGTATCTGGAAGAAACGGTGAGACGGTGGGTCCTGATTTGGGCTATGAATGCCTCTGAAGGAATTGGTGCTTGTGTCCTGGCACCTCGGGAGGAAGCCAAAGGGGTCTGATCTTATCATGACAGACTCCAAAGCTCTCAGGCAGAGGCCATGAGTGGATGAGGACCCGAGAGCATGAGGACCACTCTAGGCAGGGACCAGTTTCCCAGAGCTAGTCACACTTGCCAATTAGTCATCCCACAGCTCAAGTCTTCATTCACCACTGCTGGGCAGCTGTCTCCCTGAGTCCTCACTGCCTCCCGTGCTAACACACAGTGCAAATGCCCATCCAAGGCCCCCAGAGCAGGGTTACAAAGCTGGGAGACAGCATATCTGCTGCCAAGGCCACTGCCTCCTCTGAGCAAAGCATGCTGGTCTTTCCGAATTAGTGGCATCAGGGATTTCTCCCAGATAAATGTAATCAGGCAAATTTTTAAAGGGGCATCCCTCTCCCATACCTGTCATGCTTGCACTTGGATAGATGACAAGTTTGTGGCCAGCACAGGCAGATCATCTTAAAAATCTGGCCACACTGAGCCAGGTAGTGGTGGTCCTTGCCTTTAATTCCAGCACTTGGGAGGCAGAGGCAGGCAGATCTCTGTGAGTTCAAGGCTAGCCTGGTCTACAGGGCAAGTTCCAGGACAGCCAGGGCTACACAGAGAAACCCTATCAACCACTACAACAGAAGAAATCAGGCCTGACAGGAAGAAAACCAGCAGGACAGACGCCAAAATTTGTGAGTGTCGGATGTTTCAGAAATGGGTCCAAAGTCACGCTTGACATTTACAGAGCATTGTCTGTGGCACTGCCACTGAAGGTCCATGTGACCCTGTGACAACCCGGGCTCCAGACTAGTACATAGAGACCTCAGTGGGCAGCAAGGCTACACTGTCCTGCACCTCAGCACTCAGGAGGCCTTGACAGGCAGATTTCTGAGTTTAAGGCCAGCCTGGTCTACATCCTGAGTTCCAGGACAGCCAGGGCTATATAGAGAAACCCGTCAACAATAACAATGAAAGAAATCAGAATGGACTGGAAAAAAAAACAGACAACATGGCCTAGGCACAGCATTCTGAACCTTGGTGGCTTCATTTCTACCAGGGAAGCCATAGCTGCCTGGGTCCTCACTAATGCTCAGTCCCACAGCCTCTGCCCCAAGAGCCACACACCATAAGCCTCCAGGGAAGAGGGAAGTGGCACCCTTTAGTTCCCCACCTAGAAAATCACCTGGGAAATCATCTCACTCCCTTGTGGATCTGCACAGGGAGGGGATCTGAGACTGTGCTGTTGCGCACCCTACCTTTTCGACACACCCATTCTATAGACAAGCAGACTGAGGCCTCTGTGCACCCCCCCATGAATACCTTCTGCTCACCTTGCATGATCTCAGAATAATGATGCCTGAGTTCTTGTAGCTTTTCTTCTTCCTCTGCTTCTTGGGGTTGATGCACTCCATCTCCAGCTGGTGCCATGGGGAGGAAGGGAGGCTCAGCTGGAGTATCTTAAGATGCTACCCTCCCAGGGCCCCAGAATCCCCTCCACAACCTAGACCCAGGGGTAGATGCCTCCTCCAGAGAGGTTCCCTGGGTGGCCACCGCGAGACCACTTTCCAGGTGCCTCAGCTCTGACTTCATGCACACCCTGAACCTCTACCCCATAGACAGAGGGAGAAACTGAGGCTCAGGGAGGACCGTCTTGCTCAAGGTCATGTAGGCAGGAGAGGTGTGATTGCATGCTTGCCTGCTTGGTCCAAAGTCCTGAATTTCTTTTATAGTCACTGCCAAGACCCTGGGGTCATGGCACATTTGCCTATCTTACCGGGACACCATCCCGAGCCTCGCTCATCTGCAACACAGAGGTCTGGAACTCGCCGATGAAGTCGTGGCCTCCATTACTGTCATAGTCGTAGCACATAACCTGGGACAGGTTCAGCACGGTCACCCCAGAGCTGTCCCCAGGAGGTGCTCTCAGCCTGTTAGCACCTGAGTACACTTCATGTCTATTGTATGAGGCGTTCTCTCCCATGGTCGGATCTGTCTAGCCTTGGGGGCTCCTGAGCTTCCTCTGGCAGGAAGCCTTCCGTGACTACTGGGAAAGCAGACTGAAGCCACTTACCTAAGGATGAAGGCTGTGCTGATGACTCCCCACTGGCCATCCCCTCCTCCCCTGACCCCACTGTATCCCACCCAGCAACGCCGTGGTCCTTGTAGGGATCAGGTGGTGCTATGGCAGGTGGTCCTGGAGGTGGGGAGGTGAGGTCTGAGTCCCGAGGACCAGGCAGTTCTAGACCTTGAATCTAAGCCTCCTGCCTTCCCCTCCCAAGGCTCTTCTCATTATTAAGAGGAGTTTCAAACAGGTGTACCAGGGGCCTCTCTGGGGTGGACTAGGAGGTGGGGCTAGCAAGGTGGGAACAAGGCCTCCAAGTCACTGACCTGGATGGGCTTCTCCAGATCGCCATCACACAAGGACACCAACGGGACGGTGAACGGTTTCCACACTGGGTCCAGGGTGTACTTGATCACCTGGGGGGGGG
>NW_022196905.1:232936107-232946610 GCF_008632895.1 Mastomys coucha | reverse complement strand
AGCAGTGTGCTCACAGGTCCATTAGAGAAGCAGTATGAAGAGATGGGCAAACCCAAAGCCATGTGTCCAGCTTTGGACGTGGCTCAGACACCACAGGCCACGCCCCACTGCCAGCTTGATGGACCAGAGTCGTGAGAACCCATAGTTCCTTTTACCTACCTCTGTCCTATGGACCAGCATCCATTTGCCGTCATCTCCTGGCTTGTAAATCTCAAGAAATGGGTCTGACTTCCCAAAGAGGTCCTGGAGGAAAGGCAGGACAGGTGTGAGAGGCGTGGTCCTACCAGATTCACAGGGGCTGGAGTGTATGAAACCCAGTCACATCCCTGATACACAGTTGGTGGGGGGGTATGCGGCAACAAGTCTGCCCCTTCTTTTCCCCTAAGCCTCCTCAAGATTCGGCCAGAGGCCTAGTGCTTCCAATTGAGAAGAGAGAAAACCTCATAGTAAGGCAAGGTTTCTGCATTCCAGAGACCCTGAGCCTAGGGTGCAGAAACATCATCATCATCATCATCATCATCATCATCATCATCATCATCATCATCATCATCATCATCATCATCATCATCATCGGCATCAGCAGCAGCAGCAGCAATAGCAGGAGCAGCAGCGGCAGCAGGCAGCTCCAAGAACACCATGCCTTTAATAAGCCCAGGCCTAAGGACTTTTGAATGAGACCACAAACCTAAAACTAGCAGTGGTATGGCTCAGCAGATAAGGGTCTTTGCTATCAAGCCGATGGCTTTTGAATTTGCCCCTCCAGAACCCACATGGAAGGAAGGGAGCTGCTCTTCTCCGACCGTATGTCCCACAGTGTCTCAACCCCTCCAAAAGTCATGAATAAAAGAAACCTATGATGCCAGTCACCAAAGGGCGTGGTGGCCTCTAGAAATTCATTTATGTACATTAAAAAAAAAAAAAGGTATCTAAAGAAGTTACATGAAAGAGAAGGGGATGTACAGAAGGGGATGTAAGAATGTACGGGATAGCAGTGTGGGTGGCCCATGCAACCGAGGGGCACTGCCACTGTGTCTCCAGGAGAGGGTTGTAGGACAGTCAGAATGTGGGAAGGACACGATGACAGTGTTCCCTGTAGAGGGTCCCAGGTGGAGAGAAGAGAGGGGAATGGCCCTGAAAATGAAAATGCCTGTTTTAACCTGGGCACCGGGTATTGTGACTCCACAGCAGAGTCGCGGGTCAAATGAGAAGGTTAATAAAGCTGAGTAGAGAAACAGGGTCAGGTCTGGTCTAATCCGGTGGCCAAAGGGGATGGGGGGGGACAGGCTCTGGAGGGTCACAGCAGAGCCCTGTGGGAGAGAAGGGGGGGGCACAAGAGGGTTTCCAGTCACAATCTGCTTCCCTCTAAGTGGCAGGGCACTCTCCCCCAACAGTGGGAGAAAGTCTTAGCCTGACCCCATGGGAAATGAAAATGGTGTAGCCAGAAGAAGCTGGGCCCCAGGGCCCTGGGCTGGGGAAGCCCCTTCCCACCTGGCTTACCTTCTTATCCAGCTTCCTGCCGGCCAGGCTCAGGGTGATGACACGGTTGTCTGAGAGCTCTTGGGCTGCGATCTGAAAGGTCATGGCTGTGAGGGAAGGGGCGGGGTGGGGTGGGGTGGGGTGGGAATGGGGGTGGGAGTTGTAGTGGGGGTGTCTGCTCCTTTCCTTCCAGGACGGAATTCTCCAGGGCTAGGCAAGGGAGAGCGAGTGCCATGTGACCCAGGACCAGCCTCTTGACTTCTAAACCTTGCTTTCCATTTTCTGGGAAATGGGGATAATGATCTAGTGGTCACAAGGAATCAGAAAGTGAGATACTATAGGGGTTTGGCAGGAGTGGCAGTCATGAGCCAAGGGAGAGAGGCTCTGCACCAGGGGAGCACAGGCTCCCTTAAGCTCTCTCTCCAATCTGAGTTCTTAAGTGCCAAGAAGCCAGGTGCACACAACTGAGTAAACTGAGGTTCAGGGAGGACGGGGCCTCACACATGTTCCCCATTAGCCACGGCCCTCAGACCTCAGCACAACTGCCACAACTCCCACTGTGGCCTCTCCCCACAGATGCACTCACGGCCCTGCCTCTAAGATGGTAACCTGAGGATAGTCTTGTTTGAGAATGGACAGCCTTCTGTCTCCTGTACAACAGGCCAAGGCCCCGGGGCCATTTCTCTCTCCTTGTTCTTCACCTAGACCATAGGATGGTGCCTATGGCCCATCTCCCAGAAGAAGGAACCCAGGCCTGGAGTAAAACTGCTGGCATTCCTGGACAAGACTGGGGTTGCGGGTCTCAACCACCAACCAAGGACTGCACATGGTGGGTCTGATTGTTCAGGCAGCATGTGTATAGTAGAGGGTTGCAAATTCAATCATCAATAGGTGGAGAGGACCTCGGCCCTGTGAAGGTTCTGTGCCCCAGTGTAGGGGAATGCCAGGGTCAATAAGTGGGAGAGGGTGGGGTGGCAGGCATGGGGAGGGGGGAGGCAACAGGGGTCTGTTCTTGTTGTTTTTGTTTGTTTGTTTTTTGGAGGAGAAACTGGGAAAGGAGAAATTTACATGTAAATAAAGAAAATATCTAATAATAAAAAAAAAAAGAGTGGGGTTGCCCTGCTGGCATCTATCTGAGTGCGAGGAAGCTGCCCTGAGAGCTGGCTGTGAACTCTGAGGGGTCTGGGGGTGCCAGGAGGCAACTTCCAGGCTGCAGCAACAGTCTAGGAATCATTTTGGGCTATTTGAGGCATGCTATAGGTTTTAGCTTGCCCTGAACTTGGGGTATGAGGAAAAAGAGTAGACTTGAGTCAGGGAAGCGAAACAGGGTCCTCATAGCTTGAAGGAAAGACTACAAAACAGTAGGGAGCCATGGGAGGACCCCAAGAATACACAGAAGTATGAGGTGCCTTCAGCAGCACATCACAGACTGTATGGGCAATCTTGTCAGGGGAACACTCTTGCTCATCATTTCTCTCATCTATGAGAGGGGGTCTGCCCTGCCTCCTAGGCCTCCGAGGACCAAGCAGCCCATCCACAGGAAGAACCTGCACTTCACTGGATTCACTGCCAGGTGCAGAGGGAACCGTTACAGTTGTTGGAATCACTGTGCTGAGACAACCGGTTGTATGCATCCGGTGCTTGTGAAATGCTCTCCAGGGGAGAAACAGCAGGGGCTAGTATTGGTGGGGGGGATATCATGGGGGCTCTGGACACCCCTCCTCACAATGGTAAGGAGGCCCCTGACCCGGAGCTGCATCATGCAGGGCCTTCTGACAGTCCCCCAACCAGGCAGCTCCCCCCCCCCCACCGCCAGTACATCATCTGTAGAGTCAGGAGCCCGTTGCTAAGAGACCTGTTGCTAAGTTGTAAGTTGGGCCTTTTTACTCCCAACAAAGCTGGTGATTATCTGCTGGAGAAGCAGTCCATTGATGGGGGAGGGTGGCGGAGACAGAAAAGGGATGTGAAAGGCTGGTGGGGGAGGTCTGGTACCGTGATTACACCCTTCCCTGCAGGCTTGTCATTCATCAGCAGCAAAGGCCTAGTGATCTTCTTGCTGGAGACGATCTGGGGTGGGAGAGACAAGAGAGAGTACTCAGAGAGGCAGCGGGGCTCTTGGAGATAGGTCAACAACAGGACTGTGGTGACAGCACCATGAATCACACTACTATCCCCACTTGTCTGTGGTAGCAGGAAGCCGGCACTGGGTTTGGTTGCCCCTTCAGTGGGAGCATTCTGTCTGGTGCTAAAACTCACTGGGCTACAACAACCTCTGGGACCTGTCGGCTCCCAGGGGGAAGGGAGAGGTGTTTGTGTGGCAGATGGGGAGCCCAGGAAGATTGGCTTGGGAAAGTACAGGGATAGGAAATCCTGACTGAGGCCCACCTGACTCCAAGAGCAGAGGTTGACTATAGGGCCCCTGCGTACCCCACTCTACTTGGGAGCTCCAGGCTCACCGTGCCAAGGCTGCAGGAGAACTGGCCCAGGAAGTCATGCTCGTCCAACTGCGCACTGGACTTGTCCTGGTCAAACAGGGCAAACTTGAGCTTCTGCACCTCCTCGAAGTGGTAGTCCAGCACGAACTTCTTGGAGAAGGCTGGGTTGAGGTTGTTGACGGCTGTTTCTGTTCTGTCAAACTGGTGGACATAGGGGACATGGGAATGGGAGGAGGCAGGGTTGTGGTGGCCAGGTTCCCTCCAGTAATCTTCCTACTACCTCACTACTTCAGTGTACTCACGGAGACCTCCTACTACCTCCCGCCAGCATTCACATCCCATAGGCCTAAGCTCACAAGTAAGGACACAGAAAGTCAGAGATGTTAAGTCAGAGGGAGGGAGGTGCAAGATTCAAGCCCAGTTCTGACTACAAATCCTCCCCATTCCCAGGGACCAGGGTAGGAGCTCAGGGCACATCCCAGACTGGTATGTGACAGAGGACAAATCCTCTCTCTGTCTGGGCCTGCTTTTACCCCTGTAAAATAAAAGCCTGTGACCGTATGTATGGCTCTCCTACTTTTTACTTAAGAAAACCCTTTTCTCAGAATCGCACTGTGCGTGCTACAAAGAGGAAACAGAGGAGGCAGAGCTGGGTGAGGCCAAGGGCTTGGGTGGCGGAGGTGACTGTGTCTTGTATAGATTTCTGGACTTGTCCAGTCTAGCTTGCCCACCTGCTTTGGGCACCAAAGCCTGGGTGGGGACAGGGCTGGGTATTGTGGCTCATGGTAGTATGGACAGGAACCACCTCCTGGCCTGGGACACACATAGCAGAGCCCTGAGTGACAATCTATTTTGAGACCTGGGCTGGGTTGGTTTTTCCTTCCACCCGGGGTTCCAAGGGCAGGAGCAGCAGCAGGACTGGAAGAGGCCTTGACCCGGACTATTTTTAGCCTGTGTGAACAATCTGGGGGTAGCAGAGATTGGGGGGGGCACAGTGATATATCATAAGTTGGGGAGATGTCACTCCCTGAGGAGAATGGTTCTGGAGACATAGCAGAAGGGATTGACCAGTAACTACAGGCCTGGACTGTCCCTGGACTCCTGGGCTAGCCTACTGTCACATCTCCCTCTGTTGGCTATACCAGCAAGACCCTGGATGATACAGAAACCTGACATACTCCAGGCCCCACTTTTCGCTCTGTAAATTGGTCAACAATCCCAGATCCTTTAAAATATTTTTTTTTCATCACAAGAAGCCAACATCTGTGAAGACTCTTTTAATCTGGAATGTGTGCATGCGGTGAGCACCTATCCTGCCTGGCTCAGTATTTAACTTGAAAAACAGGAACTCAGTGGGGCTGCAAATCTGTCATCCCGGCACTTAGCAAAGGGAAGGGCTGGGAGTTCTAGATTATTGTCTGCTACATAAAATGACACTGCTAATAGATATTTTGCAAAATATACATGCATGTAGAAGGCTCTAGAAGATGAGACACTGTGAACTGTGAACAGGGACTCTCCTTGGTAGGCAGGCTTACAGTCCTTTCGGTTGTCTCCCTCAAGCTAATCTGAATTCGATAAACAACAAACGCAGCTTCCTTTGCTTTGAAGCAAGCTTTGAAGGCTGCCAGCAGGAAAATTTCAAGTTTCTTGGTAACCTTCCTGATCCGCAGCCCTTCTCAACCCTTGGGCCAGACTTCCAGCTCAGATGTTCCCAGTTCTGAAGTTACCCACTGTAGGTGAGGGAAAAATAAAAGCCCTAGTTTACTAAAGAGACAGGCCCAGGAAGGGGCAGTAGTTCACCTGAGGTCACACAGCAGGGGTAGCATTGCTGGGCATGAGTCCACCTCTGGGGCCCAAGACTGAGCGACTTATTTCTCTTTACTTCTAGCCAACCAGGTGATCGCCAGAAACGAAGCAGGAAGGTCACTCACAGGAAGCAAGCCTTGCAAAACTATAGAAGCTTTGCCTGACTATAGCCACATGAACTATTAGGACGTAACAAATATGCTAATAGTGTATTTGGAGGTAATAATTTAGACAGAAGTCTAGTTATATAGCTATAAATAGTGTTTTCTGTTTTGTTTTGGCTTGAAGACAGGTTCCTTGGCTGGCCTGGAACTCACAGAGATCCACCTGTCTTTGCTTGTGTTGGTTTTAAAGGTGTGTGTCACCACACCACCACACCCAGCCAGAAATATATTTTAAAGTAATTATTTTATTTCTCTGTGTACTTTTTTTTTTGGAGACAGGGACTTATTACATAACCGGGACTGACCTGGAACTTGTGATCCTCCTGTCTCAGTGTTGGAATTATAGATGCATACTACCACAACTTGTTTAAATACACCTAAAATAAAGTTTAATTATAAAAAAATGGCAGCAGTTTTCTAAGTGATCTTCTACCACCAGCCATTATCCCATGGACCCTGACACTCCCTGGATCCAAGAGGAGCCCCCTCCTTGCCCATCACAGACACTTGTAGCTAGCCTCACCTCCATCCACCTGCCATTGTCCTCTATAAAGAGGACACAGAAAGGGTCAGACTTGGAGGTGACGTCCCGGTCCAGCAGGTTCTGGCCACTCACTGACAGCTCCACTTTGCACACACAGCACTGAGAACCCAAGGGGATAGCCCCTGCGGTGGGAGCACCCCCATCCGGAATGTAGGCCATGGGGGTTGGTGGTGGCAGCAGCAACAGTTCCTGGCAGTCTGGAGAACAGGAATGAGTGTCAGAGGGGACAGATACTCTTCACATGCTACCTCATCACAGGGAGGCCTCATTACTTGACCTTCAATAACTGGGTAGAGACTGGGGACACTGGTATAAGCCTGCAATCTCAGCATGCAGGGATCTGAGGCAGAAGGCCGAATTCATGGTTAACCTGGACCTGGATTGGGCAAGACTCCATTTCAAAATTTAACAAAAAAGTAGGTTGTAAGTGTGTGTGTATGTGTGTGTGTGTGTGTGTGTGTGTGTGTGTGTGAGAGAGAGAGAGAGAGAGAGAGAGAGAGAGAGAGAGAGAGAGAGGGGAGAGAGAGAGAGAGAGAGAGAGAGAGAGAGAGAGAGAGAGAGAGAGAGAGAGAAATAGAGGCAGGCAAAAGCTTGTTGGAGGGAGAAAGACTTGGGATGAATAAGGAGTCTCTTACAGAGACTGTATGGCCACTGAGATGTCACTCCCTGAGGAGAATGGTTCTGGAGACATAGCAGAGGGGATTGACCAGTAACTACAGGCCTGGACTGTCCCTGGACTCCTGGGCTAGCCTACTGTCACATCTCCCTCTGTTGGCTATACCAGCAAGACCCTGGATGATACAGAAACCTGCCTTTTCTCTGCCTTCAGCCTTTACCCATGAGTTCTACCCAGGCCCCCGTGTTGCCCATGTAGGATCACAAGGCATCATAGTGGACACAGGCATCCTACACGCATGGTCCCAGAATGCCAAGGCTTCCCCTGAGCAAAGCATAGGTTAGCATCAGTGCTGTCTATGATGGCTTGGGGTTTCTTGGTTGCTTTGGCCACTAGGAAGTGAGCTTCTGGTAACCTACTCAAAACTGAACCTTGTTCACCGCCTGTTACGTTCCTCCCATATCTCCATCCCAGGCCCACGGCTAGAATACAGAAGGTTTCGGAGCCTATGTGAAGGGTGTGTGCACCAGTAAATGAACAACTACATCCTGCCAGACTTGATCCTTGTCTTCAGCACAGAACTGACCCTCCCAGGCACTCTTGACTTCTCCAGTCTCTCCTCAGGGCCAACTCACCTCTCCTCCTGAGGCTGGGCACTAACACCTCTAATGGCCAGTGGTGCCCACATGCAGGAGGAGTGGAAGGAGTATCTCTATGGGGGTAGGGAGATGTGGAAACCCTTTGTCACTGGGCCTGTAGACCAGTCCAAAGTTCTCTGTGCACACAGAGTCCCACCTTGGTTCTTTGAGATTACAAAAGCATGGGCATTCACATGGGTAATGAGCCTAGTTTCCAAACGCCTCATAAAAGTGCCACTAATATTTGGTCCCCTCACTGCTCGATGAGTTCCTCATCTGTATCTTCCCCAGGAGGGAACTCATAGCCCTGCACCTTCTACTCTAGTATGGTAGGACACCAGTGTTTTCTACCTCAGTCTTGTGGGAGACCTGGCCGTAGCTTCTCCTGAGCAATGCATGGGTTACTGAGCACACTCCAGTTCCAGCATCACCTCTGGGGCTAGAGATCCTATGAGCCTGGTTTAGCTGAAACACAGTGACACAGTGACAGGGACTGTGTAAGCCTAGGTCCCTATGAGCAGCGGGGCTTCACAGCGCGGGTGACGGCAAGTCAGAAACAGGATTGGCATAATCGAGTTTGTCCTTTATGTGTGTGTATATTCAGTTGTGTGTACCTTTGGGAAGGCCAGAGGTTGACATTGGGTGTCTTCCTCAATCACTTTCCCTTTGGCTATGTGTGCTGTGCACACAAATGTGGGGGTGCATACTTCAGTGCCCACATCAGAGGCTGGAACAAGATGCCAGGTGTCTTCCTCTGCTGCTCTGTCTTATCTCTTCCTCCCCGGTAGTAAGATCTCTCTCAAGTTCATCATTTTGGCTAGACTAGATGGCCAGTGAGCCTCCTGTCTCTGCCCCTGGATGTTGGAGTTATAGGCACCCATAGTCATGCCTGACCTTTTTACATAGATTTTGCAACTTCAAACTCGAGTCCTCACGCTTGTAAAGTAAGCACCCCTTACCTGCTGAGCCACCTCCCAAGCACCTCCACTCGACCTTTTGAGACAGGGTCTGTTGTTGAAGCTGGAATGCACCTATCTGGCTACACTGGCCAGCTAGTCCTAGTGATCTGCCTGCTCTGTTCCCCGTCCCCCAACCCCCAGCCCTGGGATTATACGTGCACATCACTAGGTCATTTACATGGCTGTTAGGGGATCTGAACTCCAGTCTTCATGCTTGTACATGGACTGCCTCCTAGCCCTTTAAAATGCTGGTTTCTGTTTGTTTGTTTGTTGTGGGGGCTATGGGTGGGTGAACATCCTTGTCAGAGGACAATTTGTAAATCAGCTCCTTCCTTCCTTCCTGGAAGGGGCAAAGCCCAGGCAAGAGCAAAGGTTCTTAGGTCTACTGGTAACTTCAACCAACAAACCATCACCCCAACCTCCCTTTTTTGAGGTAAGATCTCACTATGTAGCCCAGGCTGTCCTTGAATTCATAATCTTTGTTTCTGTCTGCTGCATGCTAGGATTACATGTACTGCCGTGTTTGGCTTCCTTTCTCTCAAATGCTCACTCTGCCTGAAACAGCTGACTGTTATGTTAAGGAGCAGCCGCTGATGTCCCCCAGCAGACAGGAAAGACCACTTCAGAGGGCTCTACTCCGGACCAAAGCCCCTCCCCCAGGGCCAGCTTCCTAAGGGACTATGCAGACAGGACACAGTGCCTGCCCAGGGACCTCCTGGCGGGGAGGGGATATGGAGAGTAAAGAAGCCAGTCTTCAGCTTCCCCCTCCTACTGGCTGTCCCTAGAACCTCATTACAATCGCAGTTCCCAAAGCATCAGGGCGGCACTGCAATTTCCTGGCAGGATTTATTCTTGTGGGTTAAAATCAGTTTCTGCACAAAGAGCCGAGGAGCCATGTTTGTGGTATAGCGGCCGGGGATGGAGAGCAAAGCCTCAGCTGGCCAGTGGGCATCAGAGGTGCCCACAGGGGCCCCTGTTCTGGCTGGGGTGGGCATGGGTAAGATCATCACCCTACTTTACATACAGGAAATGCAGAAACAGAAAGTGGACAAACACTGTCCAGGGCCACCACCCAGGAAGCAGCAAGGGCTGCTCGAGGGGTCTCGATGACCAAACCAATACAGACCTTCTCACCTGGGGGAGAATACTGGGCAAAGAAGAGACAGCCTGGGAACCCATCAGACCAGGGAACGTGGGACCAAGAGGTAGGCTTATAACTAAGACTGCCAAGCAAGCCCATTATGTACGTACATATGTACGTATGTACGTGTGTGTGTGTGTGTGTGTGTGTGTGTGTGTGTGTGTGTGTGTGTGTAATCTTGTAGTGATAAGGGTTTGGAATTGGAGCCCACTACATTCAAGCTAAATGTGCTACTAAAGCACATGCCCAATTGTTTTTTCTTTCTTCCTTCCTTTCTCTCTTTCTTCCTTCCTTTCTCTCTTTCTTTCTTCCTTTCCTTCTTTCTTTCTTTCTTTCATGTTTTTTTTTTAGATTTTGAGATGGGATCCTACTAAGTTACTCAAGCTGGCCTTGATCCCATTCTATAGCCCAGCAGGCCTTGAACTTGCTATCCCCTGCCTCAGTTTCCCAAGTAGGTGGGATATTAAGCCTGAGCCCATAACCTGGTTCCCTTTTAAACAAGGACCCAGGACCCCAGGCTTCAGCCCCTCTGGCATCACCCTATCCACATACTCCCCCATTCCCGCCATGTGCGCTTCATCTACCTCCTATTTACAACACTGGTCCCTCTACAACAGATTTCATGGATTCTAGGCATGGACCCCTATAGCCCAGAGTTCTATTCCCATATGGAAGGGGTCAGGCACACTCTCTCCTGTAGCACACACGTGGACCTTCCTCA
>NW_022196905.1:232906281-232936097 GCF_008632895.1 Mastomys coucha | reverse complement strand
CCACGAACACACTTTCTCTCCCTCTCTCCCTCCCTCCTTCTCTCTCAAATGGACAAAGGCCCAAGCTCACATGACCACTCTGAGGATACATCTTCATGGCAGCCACCAGCTTGTCCACATGCCCAAAATCTTGCCTATGTTACTGTGCTAGCATCCCACCACTAACCAGCTGAGGGCAAGGCCATGAGGGCCTGGTCCAGGGAAGCCCAAGACAACTCCACCTGGGTCAGCTCCAGCCCCAGCTGAAGAAAAACAGACCTTATGAATGGTGGGCGGGGAAGTGAACTCCTCCCAACCAGGGGCAGGGCTCTCATCTCCAACTCACCCTCTGGCAGGAAGCTTCTGGATCCCCGAAATGGGGAGCACATGGTGTCTGAGGTTGGAACAGGCAGGGATCGGAGTGGCCTTTGGTGCCAGCCCGGCAGCAAGGCAGGGATTCTGGACCCTGAGGCCTGACGCAATGGAAAAAGAAACCACAGCCTGGTTGCGCCAGCCCCCTCCCCTCCCTCAGTAGAAGGCAGCAAGGTGTCATTAAGGAGGGGGTTGGGTCTGTGAGCGCATTGGGCAAGATGGAAAGCTCCAGGACAGCACCATCTGCAGGTAATTTGGGGTTTGGGGCTGGAGGAGGGGGTGCAGGCAGCGAGGGCCTCTCCCAAGGATGATAGGACTCTTGGCACAGGTGTGGGCACAGGCCCCTGAGAAAGAGTGTGGAGTTAGGGATGCAAACCCAAGTAGGCCCATTTCTAGATGAGCTAACTGAGGCAAACAGAAGGGAGGACTTGGAGATGTCCTGTCACTGGTCACACACTCATTCAACAAACATTCCTTATATATCCTAGGGTTGCAGTAAGAAGGCTTAAGAGCAGGTAGAGGTGGCACAGCACTCAGGAAGCAGGAGCAAGAAGGTCATGAGTTCAAGTGCAGACTGGGCTATATACAGTGAGACCCTGTCTAAAACATATAGAAGGTTAGCTCCCACTGTGGCCATACCCACCCAGACCAGGCATCCTGCCCTTGATAGAAGGGTGGATTCTGGCGACATCAGAACTAAACTACACATCCAGAATATTGTGGTTCTGGCCAGGACTCTAGTCATTCATGACCAATGACTCCCTGCTTTCCCCCCCCCCCCCCACACACACCCATATCCCATGGGGCAGCCTCTTCCTACTCCTGGCTGAAGCCAGCATCAGCCTCCTGCTTCCACGTTCCCCTGCCATAGCCAGGCAAGCTGTGAGATCTTTTCCGCAGCAATGCCTAACTCAGTAGCTCTCCCCTGCCCAGCCAGAGGGACAATAATCGTGTAAGTTGAGTGCTACCACAGAATCTTCTAATGTGATGCTGCTGGATCACAAGTCCCTGCATCACCCCAGGCTGAGAGAGCCAAGCTGAGCTGATCCCTCCCGTGCCATTCTCCCAAGTTCTCAGCCAAGCTTCACTGGTTTCCAGGCTGATTTCAAGTATGCCCCCTTCTGCCTGCACTGAGCCTTTAGCATGTGTGGTTCCATTTGCCAAAGCAAATACTTTTCTTCTCTTGAAGGGTCCCTGTTGTCAGCATTCTCAGACATCTTTGACAATCACTTAAGCCAATGTGACCACCACACCATTTCTTTTTTTTTTTTTTAAGATTTATTTTATTTATTTTATGTGTATGAGTACACTGTAGCTGTACAGTTGGCTATGAGCCATCATGTGTGTGGCTGCTGGGAATTGAACTCAGGACCTCTGCCAGCCCCACTCGCTCCGGCCCACTTGCTCCGGTGTAATTCACTGTAGCTGTCTTCAGACGCACCAGAAGAGGGCGTCAGATCTCATTACGGGTGGTCATGAGCCACCATGTGGTTGCTGGGATCTGAACTCAGGACCTTTGGGAGAGCAGTCAGTGCTCTTACCCACTGAGCCACCTTGCCAGCCCACCACACCATTTCTTAATCACTGTAACCTACAGCTCTTTTACACATTCCTCCATAAGCTTCAGTAATGTGAGTTCTCGAAGGAGGCCCCAGCACTGACTCCCACCCTCCCAGCACCAGTGCAGATCTGTATATTGCAAACACCCCACAAGCACAGTAAATGCACCAGAGCCAGGGACCCAGTAGCAGGCTGCTCATCTGCATCATTCAAAAGCTAAAGCCACTTCTTCAGCCTTGGATCTCAGAACCATCTGAAAGATCAGAAAGAGAGGAGGATCGTACTGAACAGTGGAGGGCCAAGGAGGATTAAGGGATAGATGGAGCCCAGGCCCATTGACTCTGTGCATAGGAGCTTCATGTGGGTGAGGGGACTCTGCAGATGAGCCAGATGCAAGGATCCCAACTTTGAGGTGGCAGTTACAGGAGATGCCAAGTGAAGCAGGCTCAGGAAACAATGGGTTGCAGGGGACTCAGAGAGAGACAAGAGTGGAAGGTGGGCAAGGAGAGATCTAAAGGGGTCTAGCAGCAGCTGCTCAGGCTCAAGATTCTCAGCTGTGACCACTCTAGGGGACTGTGGGACTGCCATTAAGCACTCCTAGTAGGAAGCCATAGGTACTGTCAAAACAGCATGCCCAAGGCTGAGATAGATATAGAGATGGCTGAGTGGGGAAAGGACTTACCACACAAGCATGGGGACCGGAGTTTGAATCCCCAGAACCATATAAAGGCAGGTGTGGCAGTGTGTGACTATAAGCCCAGTGCTTCTGTGGTGAGATGGTAGCCAGAGACTGGAGACTCTCCGGAAGCTTGAAGGCCAGCTAGCCTGGTGTACACAGCAAAAAACAACAGAGAGACCATGCCTCCAGCAAGGTAGAAGGGAAAGACACCTGAGCTTGTCCTCTGACCTCCGCATTTAGAAGATTAAAAAAAAAAATGTTTTCAATGCAAACTCTAAGGAGTGAAGCTGCAAAGCCTTGTTAGTCATACAGACATTGGGTCCTCTGGCCAGTTTCAAGTAGCAATTAAATGCACAGACCCTGGACGTAGTATCCTGCCCGTGAATCTCTGGTTCTGCCGTTTCTCGGCATATTACTCCAGGCATATTACTTACTTAATCTCTCTCGTTCAGTTTTACCCTCTGCAATAAAGACGGCAACAAGGTATGTTCCTGGGTTGCATGGAGGATTAAGATAAAGCACCTTTGCTATTACAGTGTTTCTTAATCTCTTGGGGTGGAGCGAGCAGACCAAAAACCAGGTGACGTGTAGCCAAACGAAAAGAGCAAAGGACTAAAACTGGTTGAGTCACATGGTTCTCTGTTACTCTTTTCTGCTGTGGGCACAATGCACCATGTCAGTTAGGCCAAGGGTGGAAGATGGGGCCAGGGAGTTGATAAGAGACTGGCACATTTGGTGATAGTCCTGGAGGTTTCTCTGGCTTTGACACCCTAAGGGTGACAGAAGCCACAGGAGCTGGTGGGCACCACCTTATAAGGACTGTAGCTCTTAGCTTGGGGCTTTCTTGCTCCAAGCATGGCTCCCAGAAAGCACCAGAAATGTACCATCTGGCCCCACCCCAACCTGCTCCATCAGAAGCCCTAGGGAGGCACCTAACAACCCATGTATGAACAAGCCCTGTAGGCAAGGCGGGGGAGGCCAAGTACACACAAACCACGGGTTTGGCAGGCAGGTGCGGATTCTAACACACTCCCTAGAGTGATCTTGAAGCTGCCCACCTGCAGCCATGATGAGAGTAAGGAGGCAGGCACCTGAGGCTGGGACAAAGCCTTGGGGATGGCGATAGGTTGGCCTGCACACGGCCTAGTTAAGCAGACATGACACTTTGGCGTCTGTACAAGCCTTGCCATGCCTGGTTTAGATAGTCATTTTCTGCTAACTAGAACCCTCAACTAACTGGTCAGTCACTCCTTGCCTGCTGGCCCCTAGGGCTGCCAAGTCCTCAACGTTCTCTGGAGGCTAGGGATGGGTCTCGAGGGCATTGACATCCCGCTGACCAGATGTCATCCTAGATGACAAGGCCCAGGAACTCAGAGGGCAAGCACATCCTCAGGACTCTCCAGAGAAATGGAGATGATAGTATGTCTGCATCTGGGTAGGAAGAGGCTAATTTTAAGGAATTGGTTCATCGGACCCCTACGGGGGTAAGCCTGAAGTTTGGAGGACAGCATGGGCTGGAAAAGAAAAGGGTTTTTTCTATATTGTGTTCCTATGGGCCATAGACCTCATCTTTAAGGAAGCTCAGTCTCTGGCCATCTATCAACTGGATGGGGCCCATGCATGGGAGATTATCAGCTTTGCCCAAAGCCCGATTTAAATGTTAATCGCATCTTAAACATGCCTTCACAGAAACATCTAGACTGGTATTTGGCTAAACAACTGGTCCCTATAGGCCAGCCAAGTTCACAAAGACAGTAAGCCATCCAAGCAACCTTGAGCTTTGAAGAGCAGGAAATGGGGTACTGACTTCTCAAGTGTAGGAGCTGCAGGATATCCCTGCCTGTCAGCTGGAAGGGCAGGGGAATGTGAACATAGCCACCCCAACAGAGACAAATGTGAGATAAAGGAGAGTCACTACAAGGCCCAATCCCATTCAAAGTGCACAGTAAGCTTTACCTTCCAGACACCCCTGCTCAAGGCCCTGTGACCATGTGACCACATCCACTGTCAGCGAAGGTTGGATGACAGCCCAAATGGTTCCTGCCTTCTGGCTCCCAGGCTGATAACTGCTCTTGATATCACTCTCTGGGTCTCAGAAAGGATCCACCTTCTAGACTGATGGGACCTTGTTCTCTCTTTCTCTCCTCCTCCCTCCCTCTTCCCCCTCATGTGTGTATGTGTGTGTGTGCTCGTGTGCGCACGCATGCACGCGCATGTGTACAGGTGCACACATACATATATACACACAGGCAAGAGGATGACCTCAGATGTCATTCCTTGGGGTTGCTTACTGGCCTGGAACTTGATTGTTGAGCCCCAGGGATGGATTCACCTGTTTTTCCAGCTAGGGTTCTAGGAACTGAACTTGGGTTCTGGCACTCACATGCAAGCACTGTATTGCCTGTAGAACCATCTCCCCAGCTCCTGCCTCTGCTTTCTTCCCCATGGAAATGCCAGGACACACTGAAAGCTCTGTCTCACAATGGTAAAGTCTCTTGGAGGCTCCCTATTCCTCCCAGGACTGAGTTCCCTTGGCAAGGCTCCCATGGTCCCTTCCCTCACCCTCACGCCTCTGGCTAAGTTCTTCACTATATGAGGTTCCAATAATACTTTTTTGTGAATCCTTAATTTTGCACTGGCCATTCCAGCTGCCTGGAACACACTTTCTCTTTCTCCACCTGATTCCATTTACTCCCCCCATTCAGCTCAGTAGAACTAAGTGCGATATCACCACGTACCAGGCCCATCACGATCCTTACAACGGTCAAAACTGTAGAAAGCTGGCACGCCCAGTGTTGCCAAGAATGTGGAGTGGCCAGAACTCTTACAGTTTTCCAGAGGCAGTGGGATTTGGTGCAAACCATTCAGGAGAAACATTTGGCAGGGCCTGCAAGCTAGTGCCCGACACAAACATTCACCAAAGGACACAGGGGAGGATGCTCACAGAGGCACTGTCTGAGTTGCTACTCTGATCCAAGATCAGGAATTGGTGTGTCAGCGTGAAGGAGGATACAATCGCCCTACTGGACTCCTTACGTGAGGTTAGGTGAGGACAAAAGAGACCTCAGCTGTTGAAAGCGGTGACAATGGTGACAGGCAGCATGAAGCTGATGAGAAGGGACACCAGGGGGAGGGCTGCCTGTTCCCATTCCTGGACCCAGCTCTGTTATCCCAGATGCACAGCTCTGTCTTGGTATCCTATGTTGGATACCAATTCTTTTTGAATTGATGGAGATTGGACTGAGGGCCCTATGCACTGTAACACCAAGCCCCACACTCAGCCATTTTGATTTTGAGACAGGGTCTTGCTATATAAACCATGCTGACTGTGTACTCACAATACAATATTTAAGCAGGGGCAGGTTCGGGGGTTGGGGGAACGACACAAAACCCCACAGACCCCTCCACAAAGCCCTTGCTACTTTCCTGGTCACTGAGGAGAACCAGTCCAATATCACTAATTTAAAAACATTGGCTTGAATAGAAAGATGGAGCCCCATATCATTTTCTTCTCTGTTTGGAAGTTTTGAGGTAGATCCTGGTATATAGACAAGGCTGGCTGCAAACTTTCAGCAATCCTCTCACTCCAGCCTCTTGAGTGCTGGCTGGAATATAGGCATGCGCCACCACACCCAGCCTCTTATTTCTGTTATTCCCAACACTGACACGTACAGGATGGAGCTAAGCAAGTGAGAGGACACAGTTGGAAGAGGGAAAAGGAGTCTAGGATCACAGATCCACAATGTTCCTGGGCCTGGGAATTCTTGGACTTTTAAAAATTATTTCTTTTATGTATATGTGTGGTTTGCCTTCATGTATATTTATGCACCATGTGTTCATGTCTGGTGTCCACAGAGGCTAGATAAGGGTATCAGATCCCCTAGAACCAGAATTATGGATGGTTGTGAGCTACTGGGAACTGAACCCAGGTTCTCTGCAAGAGCAACAAGTGCTCTTAACTGCTGAGACATCTCTCTAGCCCTGTGGGTTGTTGGGGTTTTGTTTGTTTGTTTGTTTTGTTTTTGTTTTTGTTTTTTTAGACTTTAGATGTTTTAACCCTGATATGTAGACCAGGCTGGTCTGGAACTCCAGAGATCCACCCTGCCTCTACCTCTTGAAAGCTAGGATCAAGGATATATACTACCATACCTAGCTGAATTCTGGGATTTTGGAATAACTAGTTCTTAGACTCTCTGAGCTGAAAGAATGCACCCTGTCTCACCCTCCAGCCATAGAAAGACCCTGACCTCAATCCTACCACTTCAACATCCCTGCTTGTTAGGGAAGGAGGGATTCAGAGTCAAGATTCCTACTCCCAGGGCCCTTTCTGTGCATTGTGATGGCTGTGTGGCTCCTGCCAAGTGGCATGCAGCCCTGGGAGCAGGCTGGCACTTACTCTGGACAAGGTGATGGGGCTGTGGAGCTCTGCACACAAACCACTTTCTACTACAGCTATGGCACTGGGTACTGTGCTTAAAAGACACCACACTCTGCCAGGCAATCAGGCCATTATAGGGATAAATATAGATGTAGACAGCTAGGCGAGGAGGCTGTGGCAGGGGTTGGCTCCGATGCTCTCCTGGGACCCTCAGTTTCTGCCAGGCCGTACTGGGAAGGATGCTGACTAACACCCACCCAGATTCTGGTTCCATGTGCAGCTCAGCCACCTAGGGTCTTCCCAGTGCTACTACAGGGGCTGGCCAAGGGATCCAGCAGGTAGCCGGTCCTGTGAGGTCCTTCGCTTACCACTCCCTCCTCCTTTCTAGGTCTCTGCACTTCATCTGCAAAGTAGGCTTGGGTACCATGCCTCTTTCCTGCCTCCATGGAAGCTGAGGGATGGACACAGAGTTCTCTGTACTGCTGAGTGCTCTGAGCACTTAGGGGACCTCAGGAGTGAGTCCGGCCAGAGTGAGGCCCCTAACTAATGGAGAGTTGAGTGTTTGGTGACCATGTGGTTTTACTCAGAGATTGGGCTCAACCTTTGGTCCACGATGGCGCTCACACCCACCAGGGGAGTGCCCTGGGGCAACTAGGCACTGCCTCATTATGTGAAAATCTTTCCTCTGTATCTGTTTCTCTGACTGTGAAGTAAGGCATGGTCAAGCCTCCTTCAAGACTTGGGGGTGTGGCAAACGATGCCCCTTTGCACTTCCTAAGCATTGCAGCCCAGGGACAGAGTTGACCACAGTTACACCACTAACTAACCTAACAGTCCCTAACCTAGATGGCCTGCTTGGAACACACCTGCTAAGTAGCTAAGCAGCTTTTAGGTTGTCCCATTTCTGAGATGAAGAAACTGAGGTCAGGGGCTGAAGCTACAGTTCAGTGGTAGAGCAGCTGACTGAGCGTGGTTGAAGTTGAGTTCTACCCCAGCACACACATGGTCAATTAGCCAATCAATTATAGGAAGGAAGGAAGGGAGGAAGGAAGGAAGGAGTTGATGAACGGAGGTCAGAAGGATTAAGAAACATCTAGGTTAAGTGGGAAATGGATGACACTCCCCAGCATTTCTCAGTCCTCTGGTGAGCAGGCAATGGCAGCAGGTAGTAACAGTGACTACCCACAGTCCCCAGCTTTTTGTGCCAGGAAATCCTTGCCCTGTTCTGACACACACCTTTCCACACCCCTTCCTGGCACCCAGTTTCCCTCCAGGGACTCAGGATGGCAAGCTCATAGTCCTTCCAGGTTGTCACCTAACCCTCAGGACCTCATTTGGGATGAAGGATAGAATCCCACTCCTCGCCCAGCATTTACTGGCTACCTTTTATGTTCCAGGTTCTGTTCGAGTATGAAACCACAGCCTGTTCAGAGGAGCCGAGGCCCACTGGAGGAAGAGGGAGGTAAGGAGCCGATGTACAGACAAATAAATGAGATCACTTCAGACTGACAAACACTCTGGGAAAAACATAAGTAAGATAAAGGGATGCGGATATGCCTCCTCCTCCCTCTTGTCTCTTCCTCTCAGATTCCAGGGGACAAAGATGCTGCTGCCGGTGATAAGTAGACAGTACTCTAACACACTAACCAGTAGTTTCTCTAATCTCCGTGGGAACCAGATTCAGGGGACAAATAAGAGCAAAGGACACAGAAGGCACCTTTGGCCATGGCTCAGTCTTTAAGCATTGTCTCTCCTGGACAGCAAGGGATGGACCATGATTGGATGGTCACCATCCCCAGCTTGCCTAGAGGGCAGGGTAACCAAGCCTCCTGCTTCTACAGAGACCACACAGACCTTTCTGATGTCATGTACTTCGAAGCGAGATGGCTGGCTGGATTCTAGAGGTGTTCCCTTCCTACTTCTGCAGCCCCAGCCTGTCTGGCAGGGCTAGGGGAGGGCAGAAGAGGGGAAGACAAGGATATCTAGGAAGTCTCAGTCAAGATGCTCTCTCTCCTGACAGGAGTGCAATTACTAGAGAGTGCTTTTTTTGGTCTTCTGTTCAAGCCTCAGAGTCCAGTGAGGTCAGCCCCAGGTGGGGGTGACGGGACACCTACACAGGATGCACCACCTCAAATGCGTTCTTTACACTTTGGGCTGAGTAGAACAAACCTTCCTATCCTGGCCTCTCTGTCCCTCGAACGGCCCAGAAGTATCAATATCTGGATTCCAGGACTCATCTCCTAAGGGCCCCAAAAAAATATTCCAGAAGGAATGTTGAATGCAGTCATTTGAATCAAGTGCACTAATATTCCTAGGAACAATGGGATGACAGCTGTTCCCAATTGCCTCCCCCACCAGTCACAGCGCTGACTGACTATGACACAAGCCCTTTGTCATCTAAACGGATCCTCATAACTACCTTTAAGGAAACACACAATTACCTGGAATAAGAAGGGGACAGAGAGTGCACACCTCACTATTATACAGATAAACTGAGGCCTCTTCTTCACGTGGTCCCCTCAGATTTTTAATTCTCACAGCATTGGGGAAAGGCTTGAAAGGCGATCACAGACCCTCATGAAGAGCTCCCCATGTGTAAGAATACCTGCCCCGTGTGCTGACCCTAGCCTCTGTAAATGGGCTGGTATTGCAGTCTGCTTTCATTTCACAGATGGAAAATCACCCAGAGCCAAAGGGTGTGTGTGTGTGTGTGTGTGTGTGTGTGTGTGTGTGTGTGTGAAGGCATGAAGGCAGGAAGCAATAGAGAACTCAAGCATCCACAGCCTTTGTTCCTGGTTTTTCCATGCAGAAATGCATCTGATGAACTCTCCCATTCCAGGGACTCATCATCATCTAAGGACAGCCCCAGAGTTCACTGGGCCTCCTGCCAGGGTGGCAATAAACTCAGCGCTTTAGTGTTTGTGCCTGGTCAGTGTCCAGGAGGCCCTAGAGATGACCCTACTTTGTAGAAACTGGAAAGACAGAGTTGAGACCACCATCCCACTTCTGGTCACAAAAACGTGTTCAAGGCCAGGTCTCTTGCAACTCCCATATTGGGGCTGTCCACGGGCCACTAGAAATGACAACCTGGTCTCTCACAACTCCCAGGCCACTAGAAATGACAACCCAACCAAAATGCCTCCCTTCCTGTGGGAGAAAGTCTCTCATTCAATTCAAAAGGCAGTATTCTTGACCTCACAAGAGGAGCTGCAGTCAGGTGACCAGAGATCAGAGAACATGGGACCAGGAGCCAGGAGGCACCTCTGGCCCTGACTACAGTCCTTAAGCATCAGAGACCTTAGATTGTCTCTCCCGGACAGCAGCTTCCCTGCCCAGAAGGCAGGATGACCAGGCCCTCCCACTTTGACGAGCCCACTCAAGTCCCTTCTGAGCCCATGGTAAGGGCGCTATCTATATTCTGGAAGAATGTGGCTACTGCCTCAGCTGTCTGGAAGAAAGAAGAGGGGTGGGGGGAATCTCCCCAGGCAGGAAGGCAGGACCCTAACCCTGGACTAGGGACTTCTCAGCAGGAAACCTGCCTGGCAACAATGCTTCCAAGCACAGATGCCTCCAGGGGCAGTAGAATACCCCTTCCCATCTCTGAGAGGGGCAGTAGAATACCCCTTCCCATCTGTGCGTGAGAGCTCCACACCCTATGTGATGGAGGTCTATGGTCAGACAAAACAAAGGGCATCTGGGCTAATCCTCAAAGGCCTTTACCCTTGCCCCTTCACCCAGGATACTTATAGGGCAGGAAGAATCAAGAGTAAAAGGCGGACCCTTTGAATGGCCACCCAGCTCTGGACTGTTATTGCACCTGTGATCTTGGGCACAGCCAGCCTCCTTTTGAGGTAGCCCCTTATCCAAAGACTAGCCAGCCATACCAAAGACAGGATTCGGAAGGGGAGGGGAAGAGAAGGAAAGAGGAACCTTAGTCTCCTTTATTTTTTTCCCAGGAGCACCGCTGCGGGGATAGGAAAAAAAAGAAGGGCTCCTCGCTTCCTCCTCCACCCCTTGAAACACAGGTGCCAGACAGCTTTTGCGCAAAAACTAGTTTGCAAACACACTCCGACTTCTGGAATGCCGCCCAGCACTATTCCCCATCTCTTGCCCTCCGTTGGAGCAGGGAGTCAGCACTAGGGCTGATACTGAGCAGGGCCAAGTCCGGGTCAGGGTGGGGTCAAAGGGCGCGCTCGCCTCCAAGCAGTTGTGCTGGCGACTGGGATCGCCAGCTCTCGGTCGCCCTCCAGACACCTAACAGTGGAAGAGGGTTCGCCCAGATAGCTAGCCAGTGTCCCCGAAGCCGCCCATCCTTCAACACCCCCCCGCAGACGGGCGCCCCCGCGTGGCCGGGTGAGAGCTGAGTACCCCCCCCCACACACACACACCCAAGGCGTCCTGCGGGGGGCGGCGGCCGGGGACTTCGGAGTCCCTCCAGCTGAACCCGCTCCCCTCCAAACCCCAGGCCGAACTTGGGCGCTCGCAGTGTCCGGCCCGCCCTCGCCGCGGACCCCACTCACCGCGCTTCCCGCAGCCTCAGCGTGCTCCGGGCATCCCGGGCATCCCCGCGCGCTGTGCTGTCGGCCGGGCGGCGGCGCGGGACAGGTTCAGGGCGCTACCCGCGCGGCCGTACCCACTCGTGCGCTCGCCCGGGCTGGGGCTGGCCCTCCTCGGGCCCCGGCTGCGGCGCGGGCTCCTCCCTCCAGTCGAGGGAGGATGTGGGCGGGAAGCGGGCGCGAGGCGGGCGCTTCCTGGAGGGGCGGCTCTCCGGGCTGCACGGGAGCCTGTCCCGCTCCCGGCTGGTTGCCCGTGAGGACCTGGACGCAGCAGGCTGCCACTCCGCGCGACGCCGCGGATTCGCACTCAGCGCCCGGGCCCACTGCTCTGGGCGTCAGGCACCGCCGAGCTCCGCGCTTTGCGCTCCGGTTCAAGACGCGGGGACCCTGGGGTGCGATCTCCTGGCCCGCTAGACTCGGGGCGCCGCCCGGGGCTTTCACCCCAAAGCGCGCCGGGCTCAGCACGGAGCCCTCGGGGAGACGCCCAGGACTTGCTTCCGAGCTGTTGGAACAGCACAAGAACTGCAGTGTTTCCTTCTTTATTTTATTATTATATATTTTTTTATTTCTTTCAATAGCGTTTTCTTGCCGCCTGAGACTGGAAAGATGACACATATCCCCGTGACAAAGACGACAAGAGATAAAGACGTTCGGAGTGGGGTTTGGGATCAACAGTAGAGCAGTTCCGCGGAGCTGAGGCCTCCCCTGTATGCAGCCAGCTTTTGACCCAGAAGAGACACCAGTTCTTAAGGGACTGTTTTGTCACTGGGCAGCTGGTGGTCACTCAATGGTATTTTGTACCCTCCGAGCAAGTTAACCACTGGACATCAGGGCGGAAGCTCTTTAAACCAGATTCCGTTGTGTGGGGTGTGGCGGGGGGCGGGGGAGACATGGCTGTCCAGAGATCTTATAAGCATGGTCAAAGCCTTGGGCCCAGGTGGGCACGGACTGGGGCATTATGGGGCTGAGGGTGAAAGCCTTGAGCTGGGGTGGTAGGTTTTCTCTTCCAGACAGATAAGGGTTAATGCAGGAGACTCACGCTGCTGGCTGCTGCTGCTAAGAGCTCCCTCCACATCTGAGTCACAGGCACTTTGCAGCCTTAGAAGGGCCCCCACTAAGCAGCCCCAGGGCACAGAGCTTTGTTCTCTCTGCCTGCCTGTCCCCGGAGCTTTCAGCCTTTCTCCAGATTCTCCTCAGTCTTTTTTGCGCAGAAAGTCCTCCATGCCCTCTGCTCAGCTCTGGGACAAAACAACCTGTTGGCACCTCTTAGAGCGGAGGTAGAAAACTATGGGGAACCACATAGCCTTCTCCAGACTTAGAAGCAATGCCAGGTAGTCAAGTAGATGGATCAGAAGTTCAGGATGAAAGGCAATTAGCACAGAGACCCAACTCTGCGGTGGTACTTGACCAGCACTCTTCTAAGAACCCAGAAGAATAAGGCGATTGGAGGGTCCAGGGGGAAGATGTCACTAGCTAGGTCCTGGTCGGGAGGGCAGAGTACTAAGGTCAGGGGTCACAGCAATTCTATTCCTAGGTACCTCCCCAAGAGAAATGAAATGTATATTTACTCAAAAAGTTGAGCATGGATGTTTGCAGTTCAATAAACATTCTTGCAACATAGGTTCAGTAGAGCCAAATGTGGGAAGGATCCAATAGATACCAGCTGTTCATAAGGGAACGTTCACTGCACAGTCCACACTGTGGAATATTACTCACCCAGAGAAAGTACTGAGACATTAAAGTAAGGGCCACCCTACTTTAAAGGCAGCGCATCATAAACGGCCTACTAAATAATTCCATTTAGGAAATGTCCAGAAGAGACGTACCCACAGAGGTAGAAAGGGGATTCTAGTGCTAGGGCCAGGGAAACTTTGATACAGAGTTTTTTGGAGGGAAGAAAAAAAGGTTTCAGGGCTGGAGAGATGGCTCAGTGGTTAGGAGCACTGACTGCTCTTCCAGAGGTCCTGAAGTTCAATTCCCATCAACCACATGGTGGCTCACAACCATCTGTAACGGGACACAACACCCTCTTCTGGTCCGAAGTGAGTGACAGTGTACTCACATACACAAATAAATAAATAAATAAATACATAAATAAATAATAAAAATAAATCCTGAAAAAAAAAAGGTTTCAAAATTAGAATGGAATTGTGATTTGGATCCAGACTGTTTCCAAAGGCTCATGTGCTGAAGTTTTACTCTGTAAATCATTTTACTATTGGGAAATGCTGGAAACTTAAGGCGATGTGACCTGGTCAGAGGAAGGGTGATATCTCTCTTTGTGCAAGGGCTTTACCACTACCTCTCTGTCTCTTTGACATCATGAGGTATGATATTCTGTCTTCCTGTATGTCCAGTAGCAAAGGACCAAAGCAACTCTTATAAAGGGCAACATTTAATTGGGGCTGGTTTACAGGTTCAGAGGCTCAGCCCATTATCATCAAGGCAGGAGCATGGCAGCATCCAGGCAGGCAGACATGGTACAGGCAGAGTTGAGAGTTCTACCTCTTCATTTGAAGGCTGCCAGTGGAAGACTGGCTTCCAGGCAGCTAGGAGGAGGGTATTAAAGCTCACACCCTCAGTGACACACCTACTCCAATAAGGTCACACCCACTTCAACAAGACCACACCTCCTAATGGTGCCACTCCCTGGGCCAAGCTTATACAAACCATGGCAGTTATATCTCCATAAAGCTGCCTTACAGCCAAGGACAGAGGCCAGGAGACACAGGTCAAGTGTTCGTCCCAGGTTAGTGTCATGCACTGCATGCCAGATGCAAGACCAGACAGTGAAAGTGACTTTTACTGTGTCTTGGGAGTCTAGAGAATTTTCTGTACAGTTGGAGGCCTGAACCCCTTAAAAGGCCCCTGTGGGGCGCATGTAACTCAGCACATGCTTCTGGGGTTTGTTCCCCTGGTGCTGGTTGCCTGGCCAAACTGCTCAGGTGGCCTGTGCCCTTCCCTGTGTTTGTAAGCCAAAGATATCCTGAGTACATCACCTGCCAGGACCTGGCTGGGCCTCAGGTGTGTGGGAGGGGAAGGAGCAGAGGGAGTTAGGATTATTGTGTGTGTACCAGTACCCTAAAGCTTGTCTCATGGGTCTGAGATCATGCGGGCTCAGTGAAGGCGGTTTTTTTGCCTGGGTTCAGACCATAGCTGGACTGCCATCACAGGAAAAGCTTACTCAAGCCCCAATAGGATCAAGAGTGTTTGGGTGGTATGGCCATAGCCAAAGGAGGGCTTCCTTTCACTGTTGATGATGGCTGGCCACCCACTGGTGAGTAGAGGTATGATTTACTGGTGACCAATCCGTGAGACCTAAGCTACCTGCTGATCAGTAGCCAGCTGACCACTGAGTGGTTTTTCCTGTAAACTCTGGATGTGGTCTTCTTTGTGTGGTCAAAACAGAACCTAGGTAGGGTACAGGAGTGTTTGACTTGGGGAGGGGGGGCTCTTGTCTGCAGAACACACAGACCTACAGGCTACTTCAATCCTCAGCCTAGGACCCCCACCCCCACCCCCGGGGCTCTTTTGGCTCCTTAGAAATACAGAATGCCAGTCCCAGGAGGCTCAGGCTTGCTGAAGCTGAACCCTCACATGCATTGCACATGGAGGTTTTTTATAACTGGACATGTACAGGGAGCTTCTTCATCAGTTCCCCAAGGTGATTTGGAACAGTGGCTTCCAGACAGCTGTGTGTGCTGGGGCAAGGGTTGGGGGACAGAACAAACAAAGCAGTGGAGAGAGGCTTCGGGCCTGAGATAGAGGTAGTAACTACAGTTAGCATTGGGAAGATGGACCTTTGTGCCATCTGTGACCCCCTACGATGATGAGCAAGTGACAAAGAAACACGAGCTTCTCCAAACCCTGAGGGAGGACTTAGGTGCTCCTAGGCCAGGCTACATCCTTACCACCAAGACGGCTTTCACACTCCTCATTGGTCTACCAGCGACTGGATTTCATTTGCTTCTCTCCATATTTTTAAACAGAGTCTACTCCTGGAGGAAGCCATCTATGACACTGGGCCCCACTTGCTTTAGATGAAAACCTGCCAAGGTTCCCAAGCAGGTAGGTGGCAGGAAAGGAAGTTTCTCTAGGAAAAGAACAAGGAATTGGCATAGCCTTGACTTGAGGTGGGCCTAGCCAGCTCGGAATTGCCAGTCAGCCTGTGGTGTGTTTTGGGGCCACTGCTGTTTCTTAGAGTTTAGAACTTAGGCAGAGTTAGAGCCTAATGCAAAACAACGGGCTACAAAGGAAGCACTGTCTCTGTGCTCTGGGCTCCCTGTCCTTGGGGACTACTCTGTGCATGTCACTTGGTCTGGCACGTCTAGTGGATGTGCTTAGTTCTTTTTCAAATTTAACTCTCCTGTCTTCAGTCTGGGCTAGACAGAAGTCAGAACAACTCCTGCTAGCAGACCTGGCCATTTCCAAGAAAAGGGGAACAAAACTGGATCCTGGATTTCTGGGTAAACTTCTTGGAGTCTTTACCTGCTAACTTGCTGTCCGTGTTCACCAGGTGTGCCCCTATTTTGGCCCGATAAGTGTCCTGGTATGACGGATAGGTGTTTGGCACTTGGTCGGAGGACTTTATCCTCATGCTTGGCGGGATGCCGGAGACAATGCAGAGGGCCAAAAAGGTCAGGGCCAAGTCATCCTGGTTGAGCCACAAGTATGCTTTGACATACCAAGCATCTAGCCATAAATGGCCTTCTTTCTAGTGAGTTCTACTGGGAAATCACTGGTGGGCCAACCTGCCCTCTGGTGGCACTGAGCCACAACTGCACTCTACTGGCCTGGCTTTTCACAGTGTGGGAAGAGGAGGTGGAGGAAGAGGAGGTGGAGGAGCCATTCTATCACTTGGGGCATCTCTGCACCCTTTATGACACCCAACCCTGAAAGATAAAGGGGGATAGAATGTAATCAGCACTTATTTGTAACAGAAACTTTGTTCACCTTGCTTTCCTGACCTCACTAGTTATCGTGTGTATGTACATGTGCACATTTTATATATGTGTATTTATACATATATATACATATATATATATATATATATATATATATATATATATATATAGAGAGAGAGAGAGAGAGAGAGAGAGCGCAGGAGCGCACATAGCAAGGGGCCAAGTCACATTCTCAGCCATGTTCGAAATGTGTCACACTCTTGGTCAGGCAAAAAGCAAAGAAGGGTAGTTGGTTTTGTGTCAGGATGATAGGGGAGAGACTGTAGCAGCTTGACGGATGCATGTCCCAGCTAAAGGTCACATCTATGTGGCCCTATCAGAGTAGTTTTGTTCCTCTAAGTGGGAGGGCTCAACTAGCTCCCTGCACCCCTCCACAATAGAGTCTCTCATAGACCAGGCTGGCATGGGATTTGAAATGTAGCAAAGGGAGACCTCGAACTTTGATTCTCCTCCCTACATGGCCCAAGTTCTAGGGCTGGGGTTATAAGCATATGCTACCGTGCCTAGTTTTGAGCTAGTCCTGGGGAAGTCAGAGTTGGGATTTTTATGGACACGTTCCCAAATTGAAAATACTGATCAAGTCATAGAAGAGTTTTAAGAATTATATAGGTCAAGCAAAGCCGTTTCTACCACCAGAGCTTTGATAGTAGCCTCGTGTGGCAGGGGAGGTATGGTGAGATGTCCGTGGTCATGTGACTGTTAACACCAACCCATTGCCCTTGCTAGTCCAGTTCTGTCCGACTCTACGGTTTTCCTGTCCACAGTGCACTTCTGACCTCAAAGAAGCAGGAAACTTATCAGACACCAGCTCCAGGCAGGACTATGTACATTTATTGATCATTCGACATGGAGTGTCGCGAGGCTATCCTTCCCTTTCTTGGAAGTCATAAAACAAAACAAAACACCCTAGAGTTTCAAGTGGTTTCTGAATCCTGCTGAGGTAGTGGGTAGGCTAGACCTAGTGGCCTTACCTACTGTCCTAGAAGTACCTATCCCTAAACCCTTGGCTTGGCTTTGTCCCTTAAACCAGGAAAGAAGAGATGAGTGTGAACTGCCCCCAGGTCAGGTTAGCTCCTAAGCCTGGGCTGGAAGTCCTTGGAAGAATCTGATTAACAGAAGGGAGAATTGAGGCTCTGGCAGGAGGGCACGTCATGCTGAGACCTTGGCATGTCCCAGACCCCTGACCAATGGGCCACTTAATACTTAAGTCCCTCTCCTAGCACAAGACAAAAAGTTTCTCCAAGAAGTTGCTTATAAATACTTAAAAAAAAAAAAAAATGGCACCGAGCATTGAGCTTAGGGCATCACACATGCTAGGAAGCACTCTAGTACTGAGCCATATCCCCAGCCCTTTCTGACCTTTTGAGACAGGATCTTACTAAATTACAAACTGGTCTTGAACTCGCAATCTGTCTGCCTCAGATTCCTGAACAGCTAGAAGGCTGTTCGTATAGCATAGCTTATACCATTAGTCTAATTTCATGTTTTTTAAATAGTAATAAATTAGGTCTTGGACTTGTCTATGGTCCCCTGGCAAGCTGAGTGTCATGTGATATGGACATCACATTGTAAGTGGATTCCTGATCATGTGTACTGCCAATTACAATACTAAGAGATGCTCTGACTAGGTGTCCTGCCACAAGTGCCATGTAATGCCACATTTGACCTACTCTGAGTATGACCTTCCCATGTTGAGAGGCCATAGGGCAACATCCATAGCTTTTCCTGTTTATAGGACCTCATAATACTCTCATAATGTCAATGTCCCATTGGTAACACATGTCATGTATGATATATGATATATGATATATGATATATGATCCTCTTTTGGTCAAACAAGACTCTCAGTCCCTAAGAATATGCTCCCTAAGGATTCTGACAGGAAAAATGCACTCTTCCCTCCTGGGGCATTCATAGGATGCTGGGCATCAACTGAGGTTCTTCTGAGCCCGGTCTCCTGGTGGGTGATGTGGTTGTCACTGGGCTGGACTCATAAGTTTTGAGAGCTCCATCAGGTTCCTCAAAGAGTCTGGGACTGCTGGTCAAAGAAGGAGAAGACCAGCCTGGGTTCCTGGCTCTGCAGACTCTCGACCACCTTGTCAGGAATGGGGTTGTTCCAGAGGCTGTGGGCAGAGACATGGACATCAGCTCTAGAGTTGTTCCCTCATCCTCTTGTCTCTGCTCCTAACCTCCCTACAGGGCTTGAGATCACGGCCTAAAGCAGAAGACATGTCACCCAATGGAGGTTGTATATACCAGAGTAGTGACCTTAGTACGATACCTCCTCCCCACTGAGAGTCAGCTAGCTATGTCCCAGACTCTGCCTTATTCAGTCCTTTAGTCCACACCACCCTCTCAGGTAGATACAGATGGGGGAGTTGAAAGATATAAAGTTACAGATACAAAGTTAACACAGTTGGCAAATGGTATAACTGGGATTTGATCCAGGTCTGCTGGCTGCCAAATTCCTGGTGGAATAGTTTAAGTCTCTCATGGATAATCTTCAACCCAGGCTCTGCCTCTCCCCCATAGGAGGTTGCTTTAAATTGAGGGGTCTGTGTGGCCTTCCACTACAAGACCCAGCCCTTCATTACCGAATGACTGGGACACAGGATCCCTGGACCAGCCCTTGAGCCAGGAGTTGGGCTCCACATGCTGTGATCTGGTTCTTCTCCAAGCTTTGCAGTGGACAATGGCAGGGGAAGAGGGAAATAGAGGCAAGCATGAGTCTGGAGGCAGGGGAGGAGGTGTTCCTTCTTCATGTCCCACCCCAGGCAGACAAAGTCACCTTTTCCCCCTACTACTAGCATTTATCAGAGGACTCTGACTCCTGGTGGGACAGTAGAAAGTCTGAAGGCTAGAGCATGGAAGAACTAAGCTTGGCAGGGGTTTGGTACCAGCTTGGGACAGTGTTCCAAGACACTGGACGGATTTCTGGGAGGCAAGAGTATTCTAGTAACCTCTGGGCTTGTTCAGGATGTGGGTCCCCACTCTACACCCCCACCCCACCCAAGGGTACAATCATACTCCACTATCTTCAGCTGCTCCATCTTCGGCAGGACCTGGGCCAACTCAGCAGCCACCTCATCACCAAGGAGATTCCAGGACAGCCTGCAAGGTGGAGGAGGGGCGAGCTCAGAGGCGGGAGGGCACTGAGTCCAAGGAGAGCAGTAGGGAATGCTAGGTGCCAGCAGTATCACATACAAAAGATGTTACCCAGCCAGGTGCTTGAGTATTCTAAATTGAAGAATTCTCAGGGTACAGGTGGTTCCTTCCTCTCTATCCACCCCCTCCCTATTCCTGAGCATCATGTTCCACAGAAACCACAACGTGACGCAAGGCACGCCAAGCCAACACCTTGCCGCGATGCCTACTTCCCATGTGATAATGTGTGTCATAATTTTAAAACCTCCCCCAACATTGTTTTTGCTTTAAGAAATTAATCTTCAATGGAAGCATATGTCTCTACTGTGCGTGGAATCTCCATGCAAAGGACTCTATGGGGAAAGTGTTGAAGAGAGCAGATACAGCGCTATGTTCTTCCCAGGGATTCAGTGCTTTGCTCCATTTCCACTGGTTCAAAAGGGAGGGTCACTGGTCACTGGTTATAAAGGGAGAGGGTTCAAGATCAGCGAGTGCTGACCCGTGGCATAAGGAGAGAGATTAAAAACCTTGAAGACTGAGAGTCTTCATAGCCTAATACTCAGTTGCCATGCACGAGGCTCTGGGTTCTATCCCCAAGACAGAAAAAAACAAAAACAAACAAACAAAAACAAAACAAACAAACAAAAAAACCTCCCCAAACTATTTAGGACGCAGACCTAGAAATCCTCTTGCACTTTGTGCTCTGTACTTTGGGAGTTAGAATTTTCTTCTTTTCTATGCCAGGGCCTCAAATCCCAGCACTCGGGTTTAATGATTTGACAGTGCTACCACAGTCCGAGGTCTGAGGCAGCGGGATGGCCAAAGGGGTCATAGTCAGTGTGTTAGGGGGTGGCTTCTACCAGCTTCTGCCTTCTGCCTTAGAACAACTAGATACAGGTAGAGGCTCAGAAGCCCCCCAGAGGGAAGGTCTAAGGCAAAAATCCTTTGCAGACCAAGTGGCCCCATCTCCCTTCCCGTGACACAGACAAACGGGCTTTGCCCTCTGTCGCTGGAGTGCATGCAGTAAGATTATGAGGCTTCCCATCTCCAGAAGGGAGGCTTGGTAGAGAGGCTGGGACAGCAGTAGCTCACAGTAGACAGGGTCAGGTCCCCCCAGGCATCCTTTCTTCTCAACCCAGGGTTCACCCAAGCACTTACAAGAGTTTTTCCAGGGCTGGGCAGAGCATGAGGTTGGTGGCAAGGTACTTAGCAGCTTGGTTTTCAATCTTGCAGGACACCAGGCTGGGATGGAATAGGAGTGGTCCTCTGAGACAGGGACCATAGCCAGCAGGTACCCTTTCCCCATAATGAAAGTAGGAGGGGCCAGAGTGACCTGGCCAGGGCCAGGGGCCAAGTCTTAGAAAATTATCTTTCCCCCATTCCTAAGTCCCATCTCTCAGTGGCTCTCCTGGGAATAAGACTTCAGAGGGAGAGAGTCGTGGTCCTTCTGCAGGGCCCCAGACAATCAGAGAAGGCTACTCACTCAATTTGTCTAAGCATTGGGAGCCTCTTGGAGAAATGTGGGACACCTCCAGCCAGGTTATTCTCTGCCAAGCTGTGGGACAGGATAGACACCAGTCAGAACTGCCCCAGACCCTTCCAAGCTGTCCCTCAACCCAGGAAGGACCTCACCTCACCTGACCTCTTCTATGAGTGGGCATTGCTCCAGGGCCTGGCCCAGGCACAGGGCCCCCTCTGGACCCAGGTGGCTGGATGGCAGGCTGTGAAAAGGGCAAGGTGAGAGGAGCCTTGGGCCAGCTCTGGGGGTTTGGAACCTTCCTTAAGCCTCACATTCTTGGAGTTGTGCCTCAGACTACAGCAGCAACCTTAGCTGGCCTTTAACCCTGTCTCGCCCCACAAAGGACTCAGAAGCTGCCAAGATCCCCGACTTACGGATCTGATACACTAAGTTCAAGGCTTGGCTTCTTCGTCTCCTAGGAAGTTAAGCTTTTCACCCTGTTTTTGGTCTTAGCTCTCTTTCTAGAATATGGTGCATATAAGAATCCCAGAGCCAAGGCTGCATGGGACTCAGGAAGCTACCAACTTGACTTGTAGAAGATGGAACAATGTTCTTGGTAGCTTTTGCACATGGCCTTTAGCTGACATTTTATTCCAACACCAGAGACTTACTCTCAAGCAGCAAAGCTTGGCTTGCTGACATCTTTTATAAATGAGGAAACTGAGGCTCAGAAGGGGCAGAGACTTGGCCAGGGGCTCCCAGAGACAACGGGTAGGGTCAACACTAAGCTTACTCTGGGGAATGCAGAGTGGCAGCCGGGGATGGGCCATGCTAATCTCAGGCTAAGCTGCTCGACCCATGGCCTGCTTGGATCTCTCTTCTCCTGGGTCCCCTCTCCGAAGCTCTGTATCTAAGTTGGCAGGGGAACACTCACCACAGGACCCTGAGTTGTGGGGGTAATCTCTGAGCCAGCCCCAGGGCTGTGGGATCCCCCACAGCGTTGTTGCCCAGTCTGAAAGAAGACAGGATAGAGTGCGGAGTGTGGGTCGCCTGCTCAGGATCCCACTCTGCCCGGTTCTAAAGGAACAAGAGGTCCAGGGGGATCCCACCTGGATAGAGACTTACATGATCTCCTCCAGGTGCTCGAAATGGGTGAATGACTTCACCAACTGCACTCCCCCAGCTGGGCCAATCCTGTTCCCCGAGAGGCTGTGGAAGGGGAACTTATTCGACCCTCTCTTCCCTCACCCCTCCCTACTACATTTGCACAAGAGATGCAGCCACGCCTCCCTCCTGATGGGAACACAAAGACCCAGAGAACAGGGCATAGGAGATCACCATTCTGGGCACCAAGCCTGGGAGAGCTTCCCTTTTCCAGTGCTGGCCTGAGCCAGGGGCCAGTGTCTCTCAGAAGCATGGTAGAGTCCCTGTAGGCTTTTCTCAGTGGGGCTGAGACTCACTCTAATTTCCTGAGTTCTGGCAGCCTTGGCAAGATGACAGCTAAGTGTTGGGTACCCACGTCTCCGATCTGGCTGTACCTCAAGCTTGGGGAGAAAAGCAAAGATGAAGAAGTATCAGACTGCCTCCCATCTCCCATCTCACCTTGCCCACACCCTTCCTAGTTAAGACACACCAAGAAAGGCCTCAGTTCACATGCACTGGAGTCTTGTCATCCCACGTTTGGATGGGACTCCCAACTCACGGTGTCTGCTTATGATACTCTCCCAGTTGTCATCCTGAAATGGTTCCTGACACTTTTGCATACCATCTTGGGGAGTCCAGGGATCTCCCCTGGAGTTGCTTATGCAGTGTGGGGTGCTTAAAGGTACATGAGTAAGAAGTGAAGGGGATACTTGAAGAGACACCCAACCCTTTCAGTTTTTCCTGCCAAAGTTGCATGGGATCTGGGGGAAGGGCTGGCAACATGTCCCAGCTCCTCCAAGCTGTCAGCAACCCTGAAGAGTGTCAGAAGGCAGCAGCCACTGTCACCAATGCCATTCCTGCTCAGCCTGGGGAAGCAGAGCACAGGCTGAGAGGAGCAGAAAGGCTTTTGCAGGTGCGGTGTGCAGAACCCTCCAGATGGCCAAACCTACATTCTTTCAGAAACTCATATACCACTCACAAACCCTCTGGAGGAAAGTAAGCGGAGTAGTATTGACTGCTCCCAGTGTCCCGGGTAAGAAAAGGGAGCAGCAGAGACTCACAGTGACTTGCGGGCAAGGCCGACATGATGCTTAAAGCCCCTGACCTGAACCGGTTACTATAATCCTCAGCTTTGCCTTGTTTGCCTGGACCCCAGCAACAGAGGTCCCTAAACGAGTCTGTCAGGATAGTAAGTGGGCTCCCCAGTTAAGGCATCCGAACTGAAACAGGGGGCTTCCTCCGCCATCCTTAACACCACCACCGCTACCACTGTCATCATCATTACCATCATCGTCATCATCCTCATTATCATTACTGCTGCCTTTTCTGCATCTGGAATGTTCTTGCCTATATGAGAAGCAAGAGCTAAACTAAACTAAAAGTAAACTAAATTACTCAGAGAAATAGTTTGCCTTCTTGTTCTAGAGATTGGGTGTTTTGTTTGTTTTTGTTTTTGTTTTTTTTTTTTGTTTTTTTTTGTACATGAAGTGTAGCAAACTGCCTTGCAGCTGGTCGGGTTTTGGATCCTGTGTGTCACATCCCCTTGAGTGTTAGCCACACCCCCCTGCCTGTTAACTACAGGTCCTGCCAGAGTCAGGCTGGGCCTCTGACAAAACCAAATGCCTGTGGTACCACCAGGCTTGTTTTACTCACAATATTTAGTGTTTGGGGTAAACCATATCTTAAGAGAGTGTGACATTCTCTCAAGTAGGCAGGGGGTGATATCACAGGTGAGATGAAGTCCAGCCCCTCACTTCACAAAGTGCCGTCTCTGGCCCTCAAAACCACCAGCATTGGGGTGGCTCACTGGAAACAGAGGATCTGGACACCTGGACTTGCACAGTCCTAAATCTCCTTTTAAGACCAATCTGTAGAGAATCCTATGCACATGAAGGGCTTCTGTGGAGCTCCAACCCCACCCTGCTAGGACACTTTTGTATCCAGGAAGCTGGTAGCACTAGGAGGCAAGAACAACGGGCACTAGTCTGGAAGGGCACAGGGATGTCCCCAGAGGGAGCCATCACAAGTTCCAAAGGAGGTACCCAATGTTTCCCTGGATGCTATCCCAACAACAGGGCCGACCTGGGGTCCTCTCTGTCTTTCCCATGGGTGTCTGATTACTCACCTAAGGTCCTGCAGTAGGGTCATGCAGCTTAGTCCTTGAAGGAGCAAGGCCAGAGAGGAAGCTTCCAGTGGCAAATGAGAGAGGCTAGAGAGAGGAGGCTGGATGAATTTTTCATGCCTGGGGCACAGACTGAGGCCCTGTCCAGATAGACTCATGAGGCCTCGGTACTAAGCACACCCACAGCCCTCCATTGTAAAGTGTGAAGAGCAAATGCACCCATAAATTGTGCATGGACTATTGAGTTGCATGGCCAGTGATTCTATATTCTCAACCACTTGTTTAGACCAGTGTTGAGCGCCAACAGAGATCTCATAAACAGGGGCCAAAGACTGGGCTAAAGCCATCTTGAAATGTGGGAGCACTGTCATGTCCATTTTACAGATGAGGAACACTGAGGCTCGGAAGGGAAGGGAACCTATTCAGGGTCATAAGAGGAAGCAGCAACAACAGCAGGAATAGAACCTAAAACCTTAGGACCCCCTTCCAGGGCCTTAGCCATGTGTTCCCCACTGGCTGGTGATCCCAAGGTCCCCAGCCTGAGCACTGAAGAGAAACAAATGACAGTATTAGCTGGGGCTTCTACCAAGTGAATGTGGCCAGCCCCTGCTCGCAGCACTCACCAAGCATTATTTAACTTAATCCTCGCAATCCCAGTTCAAATCCCAATCAAAGTTCAGAAAGAAGACTTAGCCTAGAGAGGAGAAGTGTGTGCCCAAGCCAGCATGGCAATGTGGCAGGAGGGCTTGGCCAACTGCCTCGGCTTCCTAGGGATATGGTTCTTAAGGACACGTAATCAGTGCTGAAATGACACAGCCAGCAAAGGCCAACAATAGCCTATCAAGAGCCTATCCACCTGAAGGCTCTGGGTCTGAGGAGAGCTGCCAGTGGCAGAAGCCACAGAACTGACAGGTTTGGCTTCTGTATACTGAGGACCCATCCCCTTCTTTCAGACAACGAGGAAGGACATGGTAAGGAGCAGCCTGAGTGTCTGGGACTCAAGACCGGGCGACAGGCAGGATGATCCACCCTACAGAACCAACCCCTAACCCTGGCCAAGGCTTGGGGGCCACACAGATGAATAAGCCAATGAATGGCCTTATTGGGTCTTTAACCACTCATATAAAACTTTGGGAAGATTCTAGAAGGCTGAGCATGCAGTGAGTACCCAGGGATATCCAAGCAATGGGTCCATGGAAAGATGGGTGGGCTGTGTATGGTCCAAGGTTTCCTAACATCTACCTCCTGTCCTCGCAGTTCTCCCGCAGTTGAGCTAAGAGAGATAGACTAGGGGCATGCCATTGCTACGGGCTATTGTTCAACTGGGTGAGCACATATGTGGAGAAAAATCTGGAAAACAGTTCACAAACTGACTGTTCTGGGAAGTTCTCTGAAGGAGCGTCATCTCCAGGGGATTTCACTCGCTTTATTACATATTTTTGAAATTATGGAGCTTTTTATAACCAGGGTGTATTCTGGGTCATCAGAAAAACAGATTTAAAGCAGGAAAACACAGTTAAATGTGCTCACAAGAATGTGCCTGAGCTGGGTCTGTGCAGAATGGGACTGTTTGTGGGGGGCTGGGCTGTTTCTGGCATCTCTATGAATTTGATGATTGCAAACTACTAGGAGAGTAAAAGCAGAGAGTTTCTAAGAAACAAGTGTGGCTGGCAAGATGGCTGTGTCCATAAAGGTGCTCGATGCCAAGCCTAAGGATCTGAATTCTGTCCTTGAATCCCATTTAGTGGAAAGAAAGAGCCACTCCCAAAAGCTATCCTCTGATCTCTGCATGTTCACTATGGTATATGAGCACGCACACACACACATGAACACACACACACAAACACATGTAATGTTAAAAGAAGGAAGAAAACTCTGCAGATGCTAGGGACGCAGGAGGGGGTTCTGCCTGGAGTTTCTATCTTCTCTTCTGTACCAGCCTCTAAAAATGCCACTTACATCCAGGGAACAGGTGACCTCACCTAGCCAATGAGTCAACTGAGAATTTAGGAGCAGGGCACACGACCATATGACCGAGCTCATTTCCTAAGTCTCCAGCTGATCACAGGGATAAATGGGCTCCCTTTCTACTAAATCAGAGGAAAGAAAGCTGCAGAGGGTGCTGGGTAGGAGAACATACACCAATAAGTAGTCCTTGGAGCCAGCCGTGCCTGAAGTTAAGATTCCTTGTAGTTGAGAGAGAGAGAGAGAGAGAGAGAGAGAGAGAGAGAGAGAGAGAGAGAGAGAGAGAGAAAGAAAGAAAGAAAGAGGGAGAGAACGAGATCAACCAAATTTTGCCTTGGCAGCTTTGAGTTGGGGATTATGTTTCCAGAGACCAAACATCCTGATGACTCTCAGCTAGGCAGTGAAGTGAATGTGTGTGTGTGTGATCTAGAGACCCAAAAGTGCATTCAGAGGGAGAGAGAGATGTAGGGGGCTCTGAGGCATGTTCCGTATACCCCTCTGTATGAACCCCACTACTTCCCTCCCCTGAACCTTCCTCTTTAGTCCCTTCCCCATGAACCTCCTCCTCCCCATCAACTTCCACTCACTCTCCTCCCCCTGCACATTTTCTCCCACTCCTCTCTCCATCTGCTCCCATTCATTCTTCCCCCATTACTGCACACTCCTCCTCCTCACTACCTTCCTTTCACTTACTGCAGCCTCTTCAGTCTACAAGTTCCCTGAAGGGCTCTGATCAGTAGCTCTGCATCCTCCTTACAGAGACTGTTGTTAGAGAAGCTGTAGGGACCAAGCAGAAGGTTCCATTCAGGCAAGTGCCCTGGAGAGATAATGCTCTACCTGTCCCTTGCCCCTTGGCCCTGGGGAGGCTGATTGGGATGGCAGATAATAGGCCAGGCTTTCTGCCCAGCTCCCACCCCAGGAGCATTCCTGGCCCCAAGGCTAAGCTCTAAGGTCCCCACAAGAGGGGTGGCAGTCACAGTTGGGTCAGATAAGGATGCCAGATAAGGCTATAGAGAAGACTCAGGACATGCAAATATCCAACAATTCCTCTGTCCCTTTGTGATTTCTGCACCCTGGTATTTATCATCACCTGGGGCAGAATCAAGTCCCAGTTTTACAGATGTGCAGTTCCAAGCCACCAAGTGAGGGAGGAAGAAAAATCTAACCAAAGGCACTCCATGGGTCAAGGGTAAAGCCAAGACAAGGGGCACAGCATACAGGGAGGACAGCCAGGTTCAGGTGCCTCTGTACCCCACCAGAGGCTCTGCTGTCCTCTCAGCCATCCCATGGCCAGCCACCCCAACTTACTCCAGCTCTTCTAGACGGTGGCAGTGTCCCAGACCAGATGCCAGGTGGGTGAGGCTCTCTGTGCTCACTTGGCTGAAGGTCACCCTGTTGGGGACCAAAGGGCAGCAGGTCAGGAAGAGCCTCAGGAGGTCTGAAACTGATGGCAGAGGCTTCGAGTGGCTCTTGGAGACAGTGGTTAGGGGATGCCTGTCCTCCACCAATTGCTGCATCCTGGACTAACTAAGTCCAGGATGTAGCTGGAGGCAGACAGAAGCTGGGGCTGTCCTAGCCCTCCTTAGCCACAGTTGGATGCCATGCTAATAACTGGCCAGTGCAGTTTGCACAGTTCTCAGCCTTCTGAAGTCAGTCGGACAGCTCCGAAGGGGTTTTGTTTGTTTGTTGTTTGTTTTTAGAGACAGGTTGTCTCATTTGCATCTCTGGCTGTCTTGGCTATGTTGAGCAGGCTGGCCTCTAATTCACAAAGATCAGCCTGCTTCTGCCTCTGCCTCCAAGTGCTGAAATTAAAGGCATGTACCACCACACCCTGCCCAAATTCATGAGTTTTTTTTCTTCTTTTTTAAAAAAATCCTTCCACTTAAAAATTTTATTTATTTATAAAAATGTATTAAAGGAAATTAAGGAAAACTGAGAGTGGGAGGGGTTCCAAGGGAGGAATGCCAAGTTTCTCTATTATTTGAAAATTCTGAGTTTTTTTATTTTACTACATAGGTGTGTCTGTGTGTATATAAGCACATGTCATGGTGTGTGTATATGGAGGTCAGAGGACAACTTTGGGGAGTTTTCTTCTTTGTCCATGTGGCTCCTGGGGGCTAAACTCTGATTCTCAAGCTTGGCAGTAAGCGCCCTTACCCACTGAGCAATCTCACCAGCAGAGAGTTCCTAGATGTGACTGGTCATACTAAACATCAGAAAACCCCATTTGCTTTTGGGGATCATGGTTCATTCTAGTAATCCCAGCAGTCGAGGTTAGGGCAGGAGGATGGAGAGTTCAAGGTCAGCGTGGTTACATATTGAGACCCTGTCTCAAAATCAAACCCAACTCAACCAAACAAAAGCTCCATTTTGCAGTCCTTGCTCTGGTAATTTAGTCTGGCGATATTTACCAACGGATGCCAAAATTGGTGGATGAAAGTCTAAAGAACTGGATATTGACAACTGGAAGTGATCTCCCTATAAGGTGTGTGTCAGTCCCAAGGAGAAAGAGTACTTTTGCAAGGGAAGGAGCTTGGCAGGCACCACCTTTACCAGGTGACACAGTTAGCATCTGCAGCAAAGGGATACAAGCATTGGGTGTCTTTGATAGAAGGTAAAGAAGAATACACAATGGCCTGAGTGGTATCCCCATTACAAATGCAGACTCTAAAGCTAGGCAGATGCAAGCTTAAGGAGATTCTTGCCTGTAGATCCCAGAGTGTCTAGACATAGGAGGTTGGAGGGCCCTCCAGGTCAAACATGCTACTGAGAGACAATTGACATTGAATGCACATTTCACCCTGCACTGGGAAACACACAGGGGAAAGCCACAAAATCAGCAACGAACACTGCTAATGGGACAATGAGAAGCTGGGAGGGTAAGCTGTAACTGAGAGCATAGGATTTAGGGCTAGGTGTGCCTCAATCGGTACAGTGCTTGCTTAGCTTGTACAAAGCCCTGAATGCAATCCCTGGGGGCTCATGCCTGTCATTCTGACACTCGGGAGGCAGAACAAGACAGTCAGGAGTTCGAGGACATCTCCAGCTCTACATAGTTTGAAAACAAGCTTGGCTACTGAGACTCTGTCTCAAAACAACAAAAAAATAATGAAAGTCTGTTCAGCAGGTTAAGGTGCTGTTGTATGAACCCAGCAACCTGATTTGGAAGGAGAGAAGAAACTACCAACATTGACCTCTGACCTGATAAATACCATCTTTCTCCCTCCCCTTTTTCCCTCCCCTTCTTCCCTCCCTCTCTCTTACACACACATACACACTAACTTTCAATTATTTTAAGAATGAAAAAAGATAATAACTGGTATTCAGTGTTTAAATTTCTGAGGTTCATACTTTCTCTGGATTATGGCAAATAACACCCTCATTCTTGAGAGATTCGCTGAACCACCTCTAGTGGTTAAAAAAGAAAAAAAGGGCCGGGCGGTGGTGGCGCACGCCTTTAATCCCAGCACTTGGGAGGCAGAGGCAGGCGGATTT
>NW_022196905.1:232857212-232906245 GCF_008632895.1 Mastomys coucha | reverse complement strand
AAAAAAAAAAAAAAGAAAAAGAAAAAAAGGGGAGTAAGGATAAAAGGAGGAGAGAGGGAGGGCAAAGGGAGGGGAGGAAGGAGAGGGAGAAGTGAATACTATTAAAATATCAACAGAGATATTTGGGATAAATTCCAAATCCTACAAGTTTTTTGTTTGTTTTGTGTTAGGGGTGTGTGTGTGTGTGGTGTGTGTGTGTGGTGTGTGTGTGTGTTTGGGCTAGTCTTTAACTCTAGATCCTCCTATCTCAGTCTTCTAAGTGCTTAGTAACTTTTTATTTGCAATTATTCCGGAAGAAAACAAAACAGAACAGAGTGCGGAGAAAGGAAATTTCTAGTTGTATGGCTGTGTTCCTAAGGTCACATTTTGGACCTCTGCAGCCCTAGCATCATCTCTGGGAACCTGGAACCTGAGCACAGTTGTGGGACCAGCATCCTCTGGGCCGGGAACCAGGGAACAGGTGGAACGGATAGACAAGGATGCTGTGGTGGTTTGAATAGGAATGGCCTCCATAGACTCGCTCATGTGTTTGAATGCTTGGCCCATAGGAAGTTGCACTATTAGGAGGTGTGGCCTTGTTGGAGAAAGTGTGTCATGGTGGGAGCGGGCTCCTGAAGTCTCCTATGCTCAAGTTCTCCCAGAGTGGCACAGTCTCCTTCTGCTACCTGAGGATCCAGATGTAGAATTCTCAGCTCCATCTCCAGCACCACATCTGCCTGCATGCTGCCATGTTACCTGCCACGACTATAAAGGACTAAACCTCTGAACCTGTAAGCCAGCCCCAATTAAACATGGTCCTTTATAAGATCTGCTGAGGTCACGGTGTCCCTTCACAGCAATGGAAACCCTGAGGCACCTTGCCTCAGTGAAGGTACAAGTCCACATACCCGAAGCTCTTCAGCTCACAACTTGATAGCAGGATGTTCTGCAGCAGCTTGGATCTGGTGCCACCATCGTCACTGAAGCTAACCTGAGACAAGCTGAAAAGGGCCACGAGTATTCTAGAAGACTGTGTGTCAGACACACCTCGGGGGTCACCATGAGAGAGGGTCCCTCTAAGAGTTTCCCTGGGTATCCCTGAGTCTCTGGCCCTTGGCCCAAGTAGGAGTCCCACCCCAGGGAAGTAAGAATGTGGCCCCAAGAAGACACTAGGGTAATCAGTGAACTTGAAGCCATCATTGGCCTTGGCAGGGCCAACCTCAGCTGCTGTAGTCTGGTACATGTCTCCACCAACTGTCTCATAAGATGGCTGTGGTCGGTCCTCAGGTCACAGTGAGCCAACCTGGAAGCAGAGAGAGTAGCTGCAGTGCCTGGTCCATGATGGAAGTCCCACCCCTGCTTTCATGCTCATGGCGTAGGAAACACATGTTGGTTAAAGAAAGTCTGCGTTTACTACCCAGTTACAAGATCCGCTGGGAAGAATGGTCCAGGTGGGCAGCGGGCACAGCAGGGAGATCACTGAGTGTGTGGGGATGCGCATAGACAAGGAGGTAAGCTGGGCCTGAGAACCAGGCATACTCTATTCCCTAGAATGTATGCATACCGAGCTACATCTGCTCAAAAGAGGTGATATTTCAATGTCCAAAAAATGTGACATTCAGATTGAAATGTCCTAAATCCAGGCATCTATGAGAGTAGAAAGTAGAAAGTGGGGAGACTTGGCCAAGTCTTGGCTGTCAGGGGTCAGAGCTGAAATGGGGCCATTTAAACCTAGACTTGAAGCATGAAAAAGTATAACTGGACAAGAGAGGAAGAAACTAGTCAAGGAAAAGAGATTCTTGGCAGAAAGAAGAGCCTGTGCAGAGTCTGAAGTCAGAGACGGCAAGGTGATGTTTGAAGAATTGAAAGTTGGGCTGGAGAGATGCCTCAGTAGTTAAGAATAGTAGCTGTTCTTCCAGAGGTCCTGAGTTCAATTCCCTGCAACTACATGGTGGCTGACAATCACCAGTAATGGGATCTGATGACCCCTTCTGATCTATCTGAAGACAGCTACAGTGTATTCATATAAATAAAATAAATAAATGAATCTTAAAAATAAAAAGTTGTTGGGGATAAGTGGAGCTATTGAATTGGAGTGGGGGATGGAAGGAGAAGGAGTGGACCTCCCAGCATGTAGAAAGGCCACTTATCAAAAGATCCTGAGCACAAAAGAAGCTGAGCGGGTGCATGAGAAATACTGGTCTAAGCAGTGCCACCCGCCACTCACTCCCTGGAGGCTCCTGATGCTGGGTCCCACCTGAGAGCCATGGCATCTGAATTGTCTTCTTGGCGAGGAAATTCCAACCGGAGCCACAGCTTCCTTTGGATCTCAGAGATGCTGAGGGAAGAAGAGATGGGTGAGATGGGTGACAGTTTGTTTTGGCCTGTATCTGCCTGTTCTCTGTTCCTAGATTGTGGCACAATGGACCCTCTAGCTTCAAACAAGGGCAATGACACTTCAAAAATGGGAGGTGACACCAAGAGCCAGACATCGCCAGGGTGCGACCTGTTATCACATATTAACCAACTGCAACCTTGTGCCCAATTACCCCCACCATTGTAATCTGTAGGGCATGTTAGCTGTACCAAATAGCCACTTCTGGGTAACCAGCACGGATCTCCCAGCATGCCTGCCTGAACCTTGAACTCAGAGTTACTTTCCTTTGACATGATGGCCTGTCTACTGCACGAGACTCTACAAATGTGTATAGCTCTTCGGGTATGCCCAGCAGTCTCTGCCAGTCAGGCATGTTAATCCACAGGACGAGATACCAGGGGCAAGGGGTGGTTGCCATGATCATAGGAAGGGAAATTCCCGGGGCCTCTTCCCTGGACTCACCTTAACTCAGTGAGGCATCCTGAGGCCTGGGCACAGACTCCCATTAGAGATGATAAGCTGACAGAGCCCACCCAGGGCTCTTCCAACCTGTCATGGAAGGGACACAGACAAAGACCCCTGGGGTGAGTATCAACTTATCATATCTAGGAGAGAAGTGGTGATAGGAGGAGCCTGGAGGATCTTGTGTGTGTGTGTGTGTGTGTGTGTGTGTGTGTGTGTGCACGCGTACATGTGTGCACACACGTGCATTCCTGTGTTGTAAGCATGCCACAGTACATATGAGGGTGCATGGAGGTCCTTGTCTTCTACATTGTTTGACACAGGCAGAGGCACACTACGTAACCAGCTTTACACAGTTCTAGAGATCTGAACTCAGGCCATCGAGTTTGCAAACCATGTGTTTTACCCACTGAGCCATCTCCCCAGCCCAAGAATATGTTTAGAAATAATATTTTTCAGATCTAATACAAGTAATTATGTGATAATGGTTAGAAAACCAAATCATACCTAAACTATAACTCCAATGTTATATTTTTTCTTTTTTTTAAAAAATGATTTATTTTATGTATATGTACACTCTTACTCTCTTCAGACACACCAGAAGAGGGTGTCAGATCCCATTATGGAGGGTTGTGAGCCACCATGAAGTTGCTGGGAATTGAACTCAGGACCTCTGGAAGAGCAGTCAGTGTTCTTAGCCACTGAGCCATCTCTCCAGCCCTCAATGTTATATTTTAAAAAAGGAAAATACCAAAAAATAGAAGGTAGAGTCAGATATGAGGAAATGTGTGGGCTAAACTGGCGTGGGTTGGATGGCAGAATTTTCATGAGCAATGTTATTTTGACTTTGGTTTTCTTTTTTAATAATTTATTTATTCTTATTTTATGTGCATCAGTATTTTGCTTACATAAATGTCTGTGCGAGGGTGTCAGGAACTGCAGTTATAGATAGTTGTGAGCCGCCATGTGGGTGCTGGGAATTGAACCCAAGTTCTCTGGAAGAGCAGCCAGTGCTCTTAATCACAGAGCCATCTCTCCAGACCTAGATTTTGGTTTTTACATTTTGTAAACTTTGTTTTATGTTGTTTGTTTTTTCCAGACAGAGTTTCTTTATGTAGCTCCGGTTGCCCTGGAACTCACTCTGTAGATCAGGCCAGCCTTGAACTCAGAGATCTGCCTGCCTCTGCCTCCTGTTGGGATTAAAGGCATGAGCTTCCACCTACTGGCTCATTGTCTAAACTTGGTACAAAATGCACAAATGATTTTAGTTATTTAAAACATTCCTGCTTTACAGTTCAGTTGCATTATTATTATTATTTTTTAAAGATTTATTTTATTTATTTTATGTGTATGAGTACACTGTAGCCATACAGATGGCAATGAGCCATCATGTGTGTGGCTGCTGTTGAACTCAGGACCTCTGCTGGCCTGCCTGCTCGCTCTGGGCCCGCTCACTCCAGCCCCGCTCACTCCGGCCCCACAGCTGTCTTCAGACACACCAGAAGAGGGCGTCCAATCTCATTACAGGTGGTTGTGAGCCACCTTGTGGTTGCTGGGAACCAAACTCAGGACCTTTGGAAGAGCAGTCAGTGCTCTTACCCACTGAGCCATCTCACCAGCCCACATTATTATTTTTTTAAACATTGTTTTCCTTTACGCTAGTCTGGATTTTCTGCCAATTCTTAAAATGTTACTTCTAGGTGTGGAAAGTTTAATTTTAAGGTGTTATTTGGGCAGTCTAGGAAAGGACTGAGTGTAGGGACACGAAGTCCGATTTGTGCAACAACATTCACAGCACATGGCTGAGAGGTGAAAGCAACACAAGTACACGAGCAGAAGGATGAGTGAACTGTGGGGTACCCATATGCAGGGCTGCTAGTCAGTCATGGTAGACAGTTCTCACGTTTGCAACAACATGTGGGAACTTTGAAGGCATGCCACATGAATGATGGCAGTCCCAAAAGGCTAAGGACAGTGTGATTCTACTTACAGGAAGTAGTGGAAGGAGTCCGGTTCACAGACAGTTCATGCCCCAAGCTGGGGTAAGTAGAACATGAGGAGCTGTTCGTTGGAGACAGAACTTTCTCAGGTTTGCAAGATAAAGATTGGTTACACACCAGGGTGGAAGTCTTTAATACTGCTGAGCTGTACACTTAACTGTGTTATGTTGGTTATTTTTTTGTTGTTATTTCACTATTTATTTATTTGTTTTATTTTATATTTTATTTTATTTTATTTTATTTTAATAGGGTCTCATGTAGACCAGGCTGGCTTCAAACATTCTAGGTAGCCAAGGCTGTCCTTGATCTTTTGCTCATCTGTTTCCTGAGTGCAAGAATTTCAGTCTCATGACTGATTGTATTATAATTTTAAGAAATGTCATTTCTGCCTGGCAGGGGTGTTGAACACGTTTAATCCCAGCACGGGAGGTAGAAGCAGGTGGATCTCTGAGTTCAAGGGCAGTCTGGTCTATAGAATAAGTTCCAGGAGAGCCATCTAAGGAGAAACCTTGTCTTTAAAAACAAACAAAAATGTTATTTCTTAAATCTTAAAAAAAGTAAGAATAATCAGCTCTCAGGCCTTTCCTGGGGCTATCGTTAGTGATGTGTAGTGTTGCCCATGGTCAGCTCCAGGGCATGTAAGGCAGTGGAGAGGCACAGCCCTGACTGTGATGGGTAGTCACAGCCCAGAACCAGGAATGCCCAGGAGCCTGTGTGGGCCTGAACCCCACAACCAACTGTGAGACTGAAGTACCACGTGAGAATCTCCTATTAAACCAGATAATGCATGCCCCGAAGGGTTACAGTAGACTCTTCAGGTGTCCTGACTCAACTATAATCCTTATCTCTTTATTCGTAAATGTGTGTTTATGTTCCTCTGCTGTGGCGACTTAAATAAGACAAGTCCTACATAGGTTCAGACACTTGGTCCCCAGCTGTCACTGTTTGGGAAGGTTTAGGAGGTATGGCCTTATCGGAGGATGTCACTGGAGGTGGGCTTTGAGAGTTCATAGCCTTACCCCACTTCCAGGTCTCTTCCTCTGCTTTGTGTTTGTGATATCCTAGCTTCCTGGAGCAGCCATGTCTGCTGCTTGCTGCCGAGTGTCCCCACCATGAGAGGCTTTTATTCTTCTGGAACTGTATGCCAAATAAACCCTGTCCTAAGCTGCCTTTGGTCATGTTGGTTTATCACCCTCACAAAAAAGTAGTTGTGTGCCTGTTTGTGTGTGGTGCTTGTGTGCATACATGTGCATACCTACCTGCCCACAGAGGCCAGAGGACAACCCCAGATGCTATCCATCTTGTTTTCAAAGACAGGCTTGGAGCTTGTCAAGTAGGCTAAGCTGGCTGGCCACAGAGCCCCAGGGAACCCCCATCTCCATCTCTTTAATGTTGGGGCTGTACCCCTCTTTTCTTTCATTGGGTTTCAGTTCTAGGGCTGGAACTCGGGTCTTTGTGAGGCAAGGCAAACATTTCACTGACTGAGCCACCTCCCAGCCCTTACTTTTAATGAGATTCCCAGTAAGATGTTTAGAAGTGATATTTTTACGAGGTCTTCTGTATTTTACTTTAAAGTACTTTAGCCAAACAAATGTGAAGTAAACATAGGAGAAAATGAGCAATTATTGAATGCAGGAAATGGAATGTGAATTTTAAAAGATTATTCTCTCTCCATTTTTAGAATGTTCTCTTTCTGAATGCTTTTACATTATGGTGAACATGTAAGCTATTTTTTAATGTTATTTTTATCTTCCATTAGGTATCCTTCAGAACATTCTTTGATTATTTTTAATTGATTTTAATTATGGTTTCTTCTGTGGCGTTAGGGATGAACCCCAGAGCTTCGTAAATGGTAGACATGCCCTCTACTCACTGAGCTACACACAAAGCACAGTTTGTTTGTTTTTTTTAAACCCCAAAGCACAGCCTCCCTCTCCTCATGGAAAGTTTTCTTGTGCCTGGCATGGCTCTAGGGCAGAGAACGGGGCTCCTGAAGTCAGGAAATGGCCAGGCAGTGACTGAGAGGACCCCATCTTCTTCCCCCACTCCCCTCCCAGATGTGGGTGGGTACCTGAGGCCCAGCAACCCTGCAGGCCGATTCACCAGGTTCAGGAGCATGGTCAGCTGTGGCAGGCCCAAGCGACACCTGGTCAGCCTAGGGACAGAGATCGGTTATTGGTATGGCTCAGGCAGGCAGGATGCCCCACCTATCATTACCCCCAAGGGCTGGGCCTGTCCCTCACCAGAGCTCTGTCAGTTGTTGGGCCTGGCTCAGGCTGAAAGCCAATCTGGATACTTGTTCAGGCCTGAAGCTGCATTCACATAGCCTAAGGGCAGAAGAAGGCAGGGCCTGAGGAGGCTTGGGATTCTGGCCTCTCTTCTTGGTCTCCCAGAGGACAGGCTTAGGTTGGGGCCTGACAGGTATTGACTCTTGTCTTAGGAGCTGTGAGTCTGTCGTTCATGGAGCATGACTACACCAGCACAGTGTACAGGCTGGGCTATCTCTGGGGAGGAAAAGCTGGCTTTGGCAGAGTTAGCCTGATTCTATGACTAATGGGATAATTTAGGCTCCTTGTGTGGAGGGTGAGCCTGGCCAACGGCTGGGCATTGGCTGTGGTCCTGTGGTCCTCAGCCTACAGGTAAGCTAGGTCATTGTCCCTGAAAAGGGACTGCAGGACCCCCCAAAGAGGTTCACTCTGGTATCAGGGCTGCTGGCTTCTCACAGGCCTCCAGGAGGGGCTGCCACATAAGCTGTTCTTAAAAGGTTAGGAGAGTCTTCTCTGAGAACTAGCAAGACAAGAGGATGCCAGGCCCACTCAGCATCAGGCAGGGCATGCTGGTGGATGGAGAGCAAAGGCTCTGTGTGTGTGTGTGTGTGTGTATACTATACATGTATGCATATGGGAGTGTATAAGCAGGGCATGTATATTTTGTTTGTATAGTCTATGTGTGATAGTGGGATAGTATGTATAGGGTATGTAATGTATACTTTGTGTATTTAGTACATATGCATGCTGGATGTATTGTATAATATGTTATCATGTAGTTTGTGTGGTGTTGGGAAGGGAATGAGGACATCAATGCTCAGCTGGAGACCAAACCTGGGTTGTGTGTCAGAAGCAGGCCATCTGAGGAGAGACCCGGTAAAGGAGCCATGGGTTCCTCACAGATCAGAATCCCTGCCTTTTCCCTGTTCACCCAGGATTACCTCAGCGTTGTCCTGGCTCCTTCCTCTTTGGAGAAGCGCATTCGGAAGATCTGCTCAGAGCCCAGACTGTGAGAAAAAGGGGCAGGGAGGTATCAAGCTAGTACTCTGGGGCACCCAGGGCACTGGGGCCAGGGCCATGCAGAAGAGACAGGACTGAGACCACAGAGAGCAAGGCACATCTTTGCCACCCTCATTCTGTGAGGAAAAGGTTCTGAATGCCTGGTGACACCCCATCAGGGATAGACTCAAAAATCACACAATATAAAGCTGGAATGTGGGGGTTGTATAGCCCACCACCAGTCAGTCAGTGGTCGGCAGCTTACCTCACAGAGACCTCTTGGATATGAGGGTGGGAAGGCAGAGTTTCCAGCAGGTACAGGATCCCTTCCTGAGAGATTCTGTTGTGACTGAGGCTGGGGAAGAAGCGAGGCTGGGCTCAGCAGTGTCCCTTGCCTCTTGCCTCCCCCTCCCATTTCAATATCCAAGAACCCATTCTCCAGATGTTGACACTGAAGCAGAGGGGGTGGGGAAGGAGGAAGGGGAAGGAAGGAAGAGAGGGAGGGTAAGAGAGAGAGAGAGAGAGAGAGAGAGAGAGAGAGAGTGAGTGAGTGAGTTCAGGCTAGCCTGGTCTACAAAGTGAGTTCCAGGACAGCTAGGGCTATACAGAGAAACCCTGTCTCGAAAAACCAAGAGAGAGAGAGAGAGAGAGAAACAGAGAGAGAGGGGGGGAGGGAGGGAGGGAGGGAGGGAGAGAGAGAGAGAGAGAGAGAGAGAGAGAGAGAGAGAGAGAGAGAGGCAGGAGGGATACTACCCTATGCAGGGAAGGCACATGACCCTTAAGAGCTGTCCTTACTGAGCCTGTAGTTTCTGTGGCTGGGATGGGACACTGAGGAACCTAATGATTAGGCAACTCCAGCCCTAGTTGGATCAGACACTCCCGGAGTACCAAGTTCAGTTGTTTAGCAACAGACTGTGTGAGGAGATGCAGTGAGAGCAGATGTTTTCCTCAGAATCCTCCCTTGTTAAAGATCCTTTCCAGACTTGTGCTCCATAGATGGAGTTAGAGGGGTTTCAGGAATGGGGGCTAACTAGGACCTGGCTGCTGAAGCCCCGCATCACTTGGTAGGGATGGGATGTTGTTCCCAGTCTCCAGCTAGCTTGGTGAGGGGACATGGTGGAGGGGCAGGTCTACTCAACCACAAGTCCTAACTTGAGTGTCTGACATAGAATCTACCCCAGGTGGGAATGAGGAGGTTGTTAGGGGTAGGTCCAGCTAAGAGCCACCCCTTCTCATCACTGGCTTTTGTTCTCAGGTTTCCTTGAGATGGTCTCTAAAGAGACCCACTTATGCTTTTGTTGAAGGTGGGGATCCCATAGCTGTCTCGGAGATGTTCACTTACTCAAGCCACCCAGAGATGGGCAGCTGTGGCAGGCACTCCAGAAGGCTCCTGAGCCCGCTGTCATCCAGCAGGTTGTCTGTGAGGCTGTAAGAAGTGAGACACAGTGTTGGTGGACCAACCTACAGGTCTGCCTGCTACGGGAGGTCCCTGTGGCCACTAAACTGGCTGTCACTGCTGCTTGTCATCACCATGGCATCCACAGTATCCCATCACCAGAAGCATCCTCGTCATTCTGAGTGACCATACCTACCACCAGAAACATCCTTATCATTCTGTGTGACTGCGCCCACCACCAGAGGCATCTTCATCATTATGAGTGACCTGAGTGACCGTGCCTATCACTAGAGGCATCCTCATCATTCTGAGTGACTTTGCCCACCACCAGAGGCATCCTCATCATTTTGAGTAACTGTGCCCACCACTGGAAGCATTCTTACCATCCTGAGTGACCGTGCCCACCACCACACCACCAATGTTTCACTACTACAAGCATCACCAACACTCGTCCCCCGCACCCGCATCACCACAGTAAACCAGTGTTTACTGTGTCCTTATTACCCACTTCCATTATCTGTGACACTCACAGGACTCAGTTTCCTCTAGCAGGCTTTTAGGAGTTAGAGAAAAACTAATGAGCTTTCCATTGTCCAGCTGAGGGTAGCTAGAATTCACAATGATCCGGGAAAGGGACAAATGTTTGGAGGATACAGTTACCTAACACTTTTCCTCCTGTGATTTAGGAATCTGATGTTAGAAATGATACCTGAATTTCATCCCTACTTTAACTCCTGATAGCATCCCTGGGCTCAGCCACAACTTCAGAAACATAACTACCATGTTCTGATCATCTGATTTCCCATCTACATTTCTGACATTAAAAAAAAAGATTTTTATGTTATGTGTATGGGTGTTTGCTTACACCTGTGGAAGTCTACTCCTTGTGTGCCCAGTGTCTATAGAAGGGCCAGACTTCCTGAACTGGAGTTCCAGCTAATCAATGGCTGCCATATGGATGCTGGAAACAGAATCTGCTGTTCTCCAGGCCCTATACCTCTGACACTTGTTTCTTTGGAATTTTCTGGAGAGCTTTGTTTTAAAAGTTGCCTTGTAGAGGCTAGAGAGATGGTTCAGCAGTTAAAAAGTGTTTGTTGCTTCTGCAGCTCAACCACCCATAACTACAGTTCCAGGAGATGCAACATCATCTTCCTTCTGGCTTCTGTGGGTATCCACATGTGTGAGGTGCACATGCATGTACGTGCATATACACATACACACATATATGGGAGAAAAATTGGTGGATTTTTTTTTAAAGAAGTGCCTTGTTTCACAAAGCCAATTAATATGATGACCTGCATTTGATTTCCGTGGTACTGGAGTTTGACTCTCAGGCTTTGTCCATACTAGAGCATACTATGCTCAATCACTGAGCTACACCTCCAGTTCTCAAATGACCTTTAAAATAAGACAAGTTTCCCTCTACCACAAAACAATCATCCTTCTTAAAACACATGTTTCACATCAGCCACATCTCCTCCTGGCAACATCTTCACTAAATTTCTTTTAGTTGTGATAGGGTCTTGCTACATGATGCCTTGAACTTGCTTTGGAACCCAGGCTGGCTTGGAACCTGAAATCCTCCTGTCTCAGCTCCAAAGTACTGAGGTTATATAACTGGCCTCAACAGAAATTAAAATAATGTAGTATTTATTTATTTATTTATTTATTTATCTATCTATCTATCTATTTATTTTTAGAAGACTCTTTTATTTCCCAATGGTTCTGGGTTAGACATCAACTGTAAGTGCTGGGGTAGCTGTGTAATGCAGGGCAGGGCCTTGAACTTTCTGTACTCTGTGTTTCTCATCTGTCAATCATGATACCTCGGCTTCTGAGAAGTAACAAAAGCACCTCAGAGAGGGTGTCAGGAGCCCTTCTCTGTATGGGGAGTCTCCACAGGTGTTCATAGACATCATTTTTCCTGCTGCGGGGTAGGGGCTGTCCTATTTGGGCCCTCGACACAAACCATGGGCATGTTACTTCACAAGTCCCTGTCCTGGCTAGCTTCAAGTTCTTCTTCAGCTTAGCTATTTGGTCCTCTCATTAGCCACCCTGCTCTCCAAAATCTACCTGCAGAGCTTGGATGTACTGGGCAAACACATGGCTGAGGTCCAAGTTGCAGGATGTGATGTTTAATCGTCATTGGCAACCTGGTTGCGTTTGGAATCATCTAAGGGTCACACAACTAAGGGCATGTCTGTAATGGTGTTTCTAGAGAGGTTTAGCTGAGGAGAGAAGTTTCCTCACACTCCTGTGAGGATACCACTGTGCCTTCTCCACAATAATGGACTATATCTCTCTCTCAAACCACAGGCTGAGGCTAGATAGACTAGTGCCGCCTTGTAAGCCTGGAGGCAGTGGCAAATGGATCCAAACTCACCATCATCCTTGACTACACAGCTAGTGTGAGGCCAATTTGGGCTTCATTAGAGTCTATCTTAAATTCCAAATCTATCATCCAACCAACCAACACACCCATGAGCCCAAATAAACCCCACTTCCTTAAGTTGCCTTGGTTAGGTGTTTGGTTGCACAGTGATGAGAAAAGAAGCTAATTTGGCCACGGAGGGAGTAGGGGAGAAGAGAAGACTCATGAGAGACTTAGAGATGAAACCCAGAGTCCCACCTGTCCCCGACAACTGATCCTGAGCTGAAGTGGGGCATACGAGAGTGCCCGCGCATACAGACCCTCATGCTCTTGCACCTGTGCAGCCCCATCCAGATGTGCACAACTCCCCCCTTCCCCTCCCAACTTACTCAAGCTGGCTGAGGGCTTTGCACTTGCTCAGTGCACAACACAGCGTTTCTATATGCTCCTGGCTGAGGCTGCATCCTGGGAAGCTGCATGGCCGGGTTGGGAACAAGAGAGGAAGCATTCAGATACTTGACCCATTCTTGCCCCAGCTTTTCCTGGGTATGGCCCCTGGGCTCCAGAGGACATTTGAAAACACGGGTTACCCACAGCTCCTGTTCCCCGCAGGCCCCTTTTGGTGCCTATGTATTCCCTTTGGGAAGGATGATTCTTAGTGTGGTCCCTAACCACTCATATCAAAAATCACTTGGGAACTTGGGTCCCCCACCAAACCTACAGACCAGAAACTCCAGATCAAGGTTAGGAGATTCCAACACAAGTTCAAGACCTCTGGATAATTTTAGTCACTCCCTTCCCCCAATAAAAAAGAACAGACTGAAGAGGGAGAATAAAGGTGACATGTAAAGTGACAGTTGACCTGTCTGTTAATTAGTTAAATGAAAGGGTCATGGCTAGCCAGCAATCTTAACAGCCCCCCAATACCCCCAAAAGCCCTGAAGTCAGAGAGGTAATAAAATTGCCAGCTGATTTTTCAAAAACCATTATTACTCTCCTTAACTTTAAAAAATTCTTCGTTAAAGACATTAACTCTCTAAGTAGCTGGGGCTGGCCTTGAACTCAAAATCCTCATGATCTTCCTGCCTCAGCATCCTGAGTATTAGCACTACAGACATGTGCCACCCATGTGCCCTAATTATTTGTTATTTAACCCTTTGCACACCCAGGGTGTGTCTGCCTCTGGGTTTGAAGCAGTCAGCAGGCCAAGCTCAGCGCCCACTCTATGATCGCCCTTTGGTGCCAAGTAAGTGCTAGCTATTCACTGATTGCCATTTCATAGCAAAGAAGGTCCTAGCCCAAAGGGATGCATCAGAGAGCTAGTGCCTCTGAATCCAAAGGCGGCCCCTCCTGCCCTCCAGTGCCTCAGTCTCTGTCACCTGAAGTACTACCAGGGTCAGCAGAGCAGGGCCACTCATGTCTGCACATGCCTGGTGCCTTACATAATGGTTGTACAGCTTTGCCAATATTCTGCTGTTCCACAGCTCCCTACTATACCCGCGGAAACCAACAGTCAAAGGATAAGCAGCTTGCTCAAGGCCGCAGGCCCTGGTAACCCTGGCCCTGGACAGCTGGATTGTGTGGGCAGGTTGCGAAGCCCTTTCTGTAGACCCAGTCCTGAATTCTAGCTATTTGGACACAACTCTCCGTTAGCCCTGGGCCCAGCCTAGCTCTCTCTGGGCCTTTGATTCTTCTTGTTGGAGGAACCAGCTTACATTTGGCAACAGGCACTTGCTTCTGCTCTGACCCCAGGAGGCAGGTCTGCTTGTCCATGATCCCTTATGGATATCCAGGATGGTTTAAGGGACTTACCCACAGCACACACCCTCTTGTTTCTCATTGGAGTCAAAGTGCAGAACAGCATGGCATAGGGACCTGTAGTGACAGTAAACACTCACTCACCATTGGCCATTGCCTCAGAGGGCCCCCAAACTTTGGCTTGGGTATTTCTGATCACTTACACCCACCATATATCAGGCTCTACCCTCTAAGACTAGCCCTAGGGCTCCCAGCATGATACCCACCTGAGATTGACCTTCTGAACCCGCGGGCACAGGTTGAAGATGTCAGCCAGCAGGAAGGGGCTTCTTAAAGACAGGACCGTGTGTCTCAGCCTGAGAAGGAAAGGGGTGGGGTCAAGCGGGTCACTAGGCAAGAATCAGGTAGGCTGGAGGGGTGGGAGGAGGAGAATATCTTGGCTGCCACCTCAGCAAGGTAATAAGGAAGTCAAGAGGGATTCAAGAGAGGCAAAGAGGGGTTGGGGCAGAAGCAGGTTGAATGGGGTCTGAGTCCTAGTTCCATTTGCTAGCTATGTGACCTTTTGAAAGTCTTAGAACCTCTAAGTTTCGGGTTCCTTATGGAGCAAATGGGACTAATTGTGGTATTCTTTCTTCTGAATCAGGAACCCTGCCTGGCATGCTTATGATTGTTGCCATGGTTTAAGTTTTTAAAAAAGATTTATTTATATTTATATGTCTGTATGGGTATATGCCCGTGTGAGTGTATGCCACCTGTGTATTTGGAGGCAGGGTACCCAGAGAATGCAGAAGGCGGCATTGGATCTCTGGAGATAGAGTTATAGGTGGTTGTGAACCATTTTATATGGGTGCTGGTAATGGAACTTGAGTCCTCTGCAAGAGCAGGAAGCTCTCTTAGCCACTAAGCATCTCCTTTACATTGATATCTTCTTTTCTGTATGTGATAGTCTTGTATGTGTATGGGGCATGTTCTCATGTGTATGTGTGTGTGTGTGTGTGTGAGAGAGAGAGAGAGAGAGAAAGAGAGAGAGAGAGAGAAAGAGAGAGAGAGAGAGAGCACATCCTAAGATTGCTATCAAGAATCTTTCTTGATCTCTTTTTCTTTCCCACAGTATTCTTTAAGGCAGAGTCTCTTCATTAAAGCCAGAACTCACCAATATGACTAGTCTCTAGTCTTACTAGTCTGTTTGAATACCTGTATTCTTACCACAGAGACCATGAGCAGCAGGAAGTGAGGGAGGACAGAGAGACAGACATCTTAGAGACACCCCAACCGAGTAACAAGCTGCAAACTCCGGCCTTGGAGACCTGGCCGTGGGTGCGTCTTGCCTGTGGCCCAGCTCTTCTCTTCCCATTGCTTCTCTTATCCCCCAGTCTCCACTCAGCAGTCAATCTTAGCATCTGAAAATTCATCCTATTCGTGTATACTGCCTTCCAAGGTCCTGGTGGTGAAAATCCAAACCCTCTCTCTGGCTGCCAGGTCCTATATGACCAGCCCTGATGTCTCCCTTCATCTTGTCTCCTAGCTCCTTCCTGCCAGCCATTGCGTCTGATCTCATGTGTATCAAGGCTGTTCCTGCAGCTCATCAAGGCTGCAAACACACTGTTCCCACTGCCTGGAGCGTTGTTCCCTGCCCTTTACAAGTTTACAAAGGCAGACTCTCCCTGTTATCCTTCTGGATCACTAGGCTTTCTCTGATCGCGCCTATTACCACTCAGAGAAAAGAACCTTGTTATTGGTTACATTCATGTATTGATTGTTTTGTTTAGGGTTTGTTGTTTTGTTTTGTTTCTGAGGCAGGACTTCACTCTGTAGCCCTGGCTAACCAAGAACTGGTGATCTTCTTGCCTTAGCCTCCCCAAGGACTTGGGTTTCACCTGACGCCACCTGGCTGGACCATTCCACATCACTGGTTTTGTTTGTTTGTTTGTTTTGCTTGGCTCATTGTTCTACAAGGCAAACACAGAGAAGGCAAGGACCCAGTTGTTTGCTTTTTGCTCCCATGTCCATAACACCCCAGACGGTGTCTGGTCAACAGCATGGAGGGTGAGTGAAATGAAGTTGAGGCCAAGCAAGGGTCACAGCTGATGCTGTGTGACTTAGAGCTGTGGGTCGGATGACTATCCTATCTCTGACCATTTCACATCCGCGCGTTCCCCTCCCCAGCACCCAGAGGGTCAGAAGAGAAGCGAGCACCCAGAGGCAATGTAGCAGCCTTGTCCATGTCCAGAGCTCAGCCGAGCAGCTCTTGGTGCTGCTATTAATGCTATGATTTAATTTCCTGTTGTATTTTTCCATCTCAGCTGTGGCTGCTTCTTCCCAACCCCCTCTGCTAGAAACGTATTTAAAGTAAATCCTTTTTAAATTCTAACCAGTCTGCACTGAAATTAGAAAACAGAGTTTTAAATACTTTGATGGATGCCGCTTAGATTCCTCCCCTTTGACAGAGTTAGAGGGTGACCTTTAAAAACATGGCATGTGACATATACATGGCCTACATCTCCCTGGGCCCTTCGTAGGGGTAGGTGACCTTTCCATAGGCAACAAAAGCATGACCGACTATTGGCCACACTCCTCCCATCCTTCATGAGCTTCTGAGTACATGGCCTATTTGAGTCCCAACCCAGAGCAAGAGCTGATGTACCAACCCCGTTGTTAGAACACAAACAAATCCAGAGAAGACAACACATTAGGTTGAAGTTGGATGATCTGAGTCTCAGATGTGTGAGATGAATTGATGCAGTGGTGGACAGAGGAGAAGATGAGGACACACAGCATGGGGGATGTGGTCAGCTGGGCAGTAGGACTGGAAACCCAGACTTACTGTAGCAGGCTGAGCTGAGGCAGCTTGGGCAGGCACTGCAGCAGGGTCTGCAGGCTGTCATCACTCAGGGACTTGCAGGACAATCTGTGAAGCAAAGGATTTGATGAGGTGAGGGAACCTTCTAGAAAGTGGACAGCATGGCTTCACAGCCAGAGCCTTCAGGAGATAAGACGAGATGTGTTGCCAACAGCATCCCCTGTGAAGACTGGGTCAAGCCAGATGTGTCTTAGAAACATTGGATGGAGCAAATGAAATTGTCTTATTCTGTGTGTTTTTATCAAGCTGCTGGACATTTTAGGGACTGTAGGACAGTCTGTCTCTCGACAAACTCCATGGACTGGCAAGATGCTGGTGGAAGATCATCAACTACCTCCTACTGGAGAGAGGTAGATTTCTGAGGCCCATCCAAACCCGCCAGTCACTCATTGCAACCTCACAGTGAGAAAGTGTGACAGACACAGCCTTGGGCAGGTAGTCCAAGTCAAGCATGACAGTGTGCAGCCCTAAAGTGATAGGAGGAGGAAGTTGGACTGGTGGATGATTCCCCCAAGTCCAGACCCTAGCTTAACCTGGAGACAAACAAACAAACAAACAAGCCCCCGTACCCCCAAACCCCGGCAAACTCAGCCAGATGATGGTTTACAAAATACCTAGCCGAGGACCTGCAAAACCAGGAAGGAAATGGAAAACCAGAAAGAAAGGTGAGCTCTTGGGGAAAGAGGAGGCTAAGAAGCTTGAATACAATGGGGATGCAGACTGCAGTCCAGAATGCGGGGTTTCCTCTCAATGGAAAGGATGTAAAGCCAGAGTCAACAGCCACAGGTGGCTTCCTTTCTGTAACAAACACTGTAACAAACACACTATGTAGCACTAGGTGTGGACTCTCTGCAACTTTTTTGAAACAGTGTCTAAACTTATTCTAAAATAATTTGTTAAAAAAAAAATCAGTTGGGGAAGGGTGAGATGTGAGATGTCCCCTGGGATCTACATGGTGGAAAGCGAGAACTGATAACCGTGAGTTCCATGGAGTTCAGAGAGTAAGCACACCCTCATATGCATACAAAATAAGTTATTTTAAAAAATAAACTGAGAACTGGTGAGATGGCTCAGAGGGCAAAGACACTTGCTTCCAAGCCTGACAACTTGAGTTCAATCTCTGGGAAATGACTTGTGAAACTTCTTCTCTGACCTCTGAACACACTCTTTACATATGGGTACATACACTCCCTCCCATCCCCAAACACTAAATGAATAAATGTAATAAAATGCTTTTAATGAATTGGACTCACATGACCTGACCCTGAGGGAAAGCCACACTGTCACTGAATAGTAATTAGATGCAGGGAGATCTTCCAGGGCCAGATCCAATCTTGTCAAACAATGCAAACCCCTCCTTCTGGATGTGTTTGGTACAGAGAAGTGCATAGAAACCTACACTGGGGTCTACATGGATTAGCTTGTCCAATGACCTGAAATTGATTTGAGATGGAGACAGATGTCAGGACATGAGACTGCTGCAAACTGGGAAAGCAGGTTCAATGCAGGTGAGACTATAGGCTGCACCTGGGTAGGATTGCAGACACAGGCTGCACCTGGGTAGGATTGCAGACACAGGCTGCACCTGTGTAGGACCGCAGACACAGGCTGCACCTGTGTAGGACCGCAGACACAGGCTGCACCTGTGTAGGACCGCAGACACAGGCTGCACCTGTGTAGGACCGCAGACACAGGCTGCACCTGTGTAGGACCGCAGACACAGGCTGCACCTGTGTAGGACCGCAGACACAGGCTGCACCTGTGTAGGACCGCAGACACAGGCTGCACCTGTGTAGGACCGCAGACACAGGCTGCACCTGTGTAGGACTGCAGACACAGGCTGTACCTGGTCTAGGACTGCAGCCTTAGGCGGAGCAGCACTAATCGGAAAACTCAAAATCCAAAATCCAAAGTCTGAAATAGTTTGAGCGCTGATGTCACACTGAAAGTGGAAAATTCCAGTCCTGACAGGTCCCAGCCCCAAGTGCAGCAAGCCCATTATAGAAACGGGATATTGCTTTCTGAGGGCTTACACGAAATGAATGGAATGTTGTATTTAGACCTGATTCCCTTTTCCAAGGTATCTCATTCTGCATATGTAAACGTTCCAAAATCTGAAGGAAATTCAAAACCTTTTCAGTCCTGAGCATCTTGGATAAGAACTACACAGCCAGAAAGTAAAAACAGAGTATACAATGAGCAAGAAGTGGACAAGGCTGTGACAATTGACACCATGATTTGGTGGGAGGAAGGGTTTGTTTAGTGAGGGGGCTCCAGGCTGCTGTTTTTAAAGGTTATTCTTGTATAAGAATCTCAACACTGACTCCCAAGAAAAGGCTCACTGTCTGTTCACAGAAGTAGAAACTGAAGTGCAGGCACTCAGCCAGCTTCCATGTGGCTAAGAACTCCTGGTAATGGTCGCAGGCCTGGTTGTTCTGAAGTATGTGAGGTATTTCAGGGACGAGGGGTTCAAAGGTAATGAGCTTAGCCATAGAAGCAGGATGAGGGGGGAGACTTGTGTGGGGCTCTGAGACAGAACCCCATGTGGTTCAGTATTTGAGGTTCCTGGGAGAGGGCCTGACCATCCAGTGATAACTGGTCTTATAACTCCCAGAGTAGGGCTGATCGGCCTGGTGGAAGAAGGCCGGCAGAGATTTCACAAGTCTCCCCTATAAGCCCTCACCCAGTTTTCTGCACAGCCACCACACTGTGCGCTCAGGGTTTTGTCTTATTACTTACTGGACTTCCAGAGGCCCTGGGCACTTCTCCAGAGTGGCACAGAGGTAGGCAAGGCTTAGGTGTTCCTGCTGACACTCCTGAAGGCTGAGAGGGGGGTAAAGCATGGGGAATCAGAGAGGACCCTGTAGTCCTAGGATACCCTTTTTCCTTCTGACAGACGTCCTCCCCAGAACTGCAGGCCTTGGGTGCCTCTCCTATGCCCTGCGGAGCACACTCCCCTTCCTAACTCTCCTGTGACCACTGTAAGGATATCTACACAAAAGCTGTCCTATATGGTGAATCCTCTCCATCCACCACCTCTGCCTGAGCCCGGGCCCCATCTTCACTCACCTGGATCGCTTATCAACACGGACTTCCACTCACAATCCTTTACCACCCTCTGAGTGTCTCACCTTTTTAATTTATAAAATGTGTTTTGCCTTCATGCATACCTGTGCGCCAAGCTCATACCTGGTATCTATGGGAGCCCCTGGGAGAGGGTGTCAGACTCCCTGTTACTAGAGGTATGGATGGTTGGGACCTGCTATGTGAATACTAGGAACTGAACCCAGGTCCTCTGCAAGAACACCGAGTGCTTTTAACTGCTGGATCATTTCTCCAGTCCATGTCTCATCTTTCAACACTGAAAATCTAATGGGGCCTCTCCACTGCCTAAAATCCCCAGTGGTTCCTTAGTACTCTTAAGCAAAAACTGAACACTGCCCAAGCTCTCCTTCTATGTGCTCTAGCTACAGTGCAATGCTTCCAAACATGCCTCATCCTGGCCTTTGCTCATGTGGCCTCTCCTGCCTGGGTTCTCTCTGAATAGTGCTGCTGATGCCAATGTACGCATCTCTCTCTTTCTTTTTTTAAAAAATTTATTTATTTTTAATTATATGAGCACATTGTAGCTGTCTTCAGACACACCAGAAGAGGGCACCGGATCCTATTTGTGAGCCACCATGTGGTTGCTGGGAATTGAACTCAGGACCTCTGGAAGAGCAGTCAGTGCTCTTAACCAACCGCTGAGCCATCTCTCCAGCTGAGGCATCTTTTACTTCGGCCTCTCTTGCAGGAGAATGTCAAGTCTCACAAAGGTCTTCTAGTCCCTTGTGACCTAGTTGGGAGATCCCCTAACTCCCAGACCAGACTTTTCTAGGGTATGACGTGAACCTTTCTAGAAATGAAAGTCTCAAAAGCAGATGGCAAACCAAGGCAGGGGGACAGCTGGGTTTCCAGTGTATTTCAGAGATATAGCAATCTTCTCTTAGGAGAGTATCAGGCCTTAGCCCCACTGAGGTGATCCAAAGGGCCCAGCAGCCTCCAGCGCTGGCCCCTGTACCCTGGCCTCTTTCTTTTTTCATCTCTCAAACTCTCTTCCCTCTACCTTAATATATAGCCCTGAGCCCCTGGCTCTGCCCAATCTCTAACCCCTAAACAAAAGCGGAATACAGTACCAGAAGCTCCTGGAGGTGTACCGCTGACTCAGCTCCAGTAACTGGGCTCCAGCCTGGAATTCTGGTCCACCAGCTAGCGCATCTCTTGGAGGGTGGAAAGCAAATCAAAAAGAAAGCCTGAGCATACCTGGGGGCTCCCACGCCCTCAGGGCTGCCACACCTGGAAGGGATCTGAGGTTTTGATTCCAGACAGGCCCCTCATTGCTCACGTGGAGGAACTGAGATCCATGAAAGAGAAGCTGAGGCAAGGAAAATCAACAATTCACATCTGTCCTGGGCCGCCCCTAACCAGGTGAGTGGAAACAGAATGGAGTGTCTCCCCGTCCACCAACTTGACAAAACCATATTTCTGTCTCCGTGTTTCTCAATTCTTTTGCCCTTAGTTCCCTCAGAGCTTGTAAGTTGGGGAAACCAAGAGTATCTAGGCCAGGGCTAGCCTGGCTTCTGATTGCTTGTCTTAGCTGTGGTGAGGTCACTGCCCGGCTGGCCCCTCCTTAAGCCCAGCTGTGAGGGCCACTTCCAGGGTTCGAGGCCATGACGCCTGTTACCACCAGGGGGCAGCTGGAAGCGCCCGTGAAATACTAAATGAGAATTAACTTGGTTTCAGTAGGGACTTATAGACTAGATAGCGAGGCTGCCCCAGAGACCTCGCCAGACCTAGCGGCCATTCTTGGGCATCAGGATGTTTGTCAGGGTGGAGATATTGCATCCACAAGAAGCAGGAATCAGAGCTACAGGCTAGCTCCATCGCCCAGATCTCCTCTCCTCACCTGCTGGTCCCAGCTCCTCGAAGGAAGATGCAGTTACTCTCGAGGCTAAAAGTGAAGAGGAGGAAGCTGGTTGAGAAGGGGCCAAAAGTCCCCTCCCCAGAAGGGCTTAGGGACCAGGAGATAGCCTGCCACCCAGGGAGTATCGTAACAATAAGGTTGCAAGGCTCTTGGCCTGTTATTTCAGCGCCCTCTAGTGGTAAACTGGGAGATGAAGCAGGCTTTGCTGCTCTATCCAAATAAGGACATAAGGACCCTATAAAGTTAAGGACCAGCATTGGCCACCACACCTCTATTCTTAGGATTCTCAGGGAAGGATGAGATAGACAGAGTGTTTCTAAAACTGCAGGCTATCTGTATGGGGGGAGATCCAGGGCTGTGGGTTGGCTGTTGCCTTCCCTTCCAGCTTCATAAACTCTTGAGATGCCAGTTAGGGCAGTCCCTGAGCCCCAAAGGCCACCAGCCTGCTCCTAGCTTGCTCAGGAGTATCTGAGGACAACCTGGAGAGTAAGGGAGAGTGGAAAGATGTTTGTCCCAAGGAGAGTTTGGAGAAATTTGATTGTTCCTGGGACCATGGAGCCACACATTTTCCTCATTCATTCATTCATTCATTCATTCCCTGAACTCCTAGCACATGTTCACTGCACCTGGTATCATCTAAGACCCTGAGGATGACCCAAAGTGACCTGTAAAAATGAGGCCTCACTAGGAGCTTGAGAGGAGGGAGAGGGTGGGGGACAGGGCAGCCACTCACCTGACATCTAAGTGGAACACCCACTGCAGGGAAGACATACACAGGACCAAGCTAAACACAGCATCCATGGACAAGCCATTCCTGCTGAGGCTGGGGATCACACAGTGACAATGGTGAAGGACTCAGACATGCCCTCTGTATGCCAGAGCACAGGGCCAGGGATGGGAGTGTCTCTGATGGCAGACAGCAGACCCCAGTGAACCCCCAGGTGACCATCACAACCCCCACCCAACTTCAATGCACAGCTGTGGAGATGAGCTAGCTCGGTAGGAACTTGCTCAAGGTGACAGGCTGTGTTGGTGAAGGAGCTAAGACTGGAGCCTGGAGCCCAGAGCACCCTCTGAACTCTAGTTCGCTGCCTGATAAGAGAATGGTGGGACTCGGGGTAAGTTAAAAATGGGAGGGGACTCCTAAATGGGAGCAGGAGGAAAACTGCTTGGAAAAAGCCTGAAGCTTCTCCTGAGTTCTCTGAAGTCAGTGTTTAGTCAAGCCAGGGTGAGCCTTTGTTGAACATTTGCCTGTGTGTTGCTGTGGGAAGAGGGCTCATATGTACTTTCTGGTTACATCCTTACTGTATCCAGAGCAACCCCTCTCACTTGTAGGAACCCAGAGGCCTTGGGGGGGGTTCTCTGCTTACTTCAGGGATTTCAGGGGACCCAGTCCCGGGAGGAGCTGGCTTAGTAGGATCACTCCTTTGTCCCCCAGAGAGTTGTCTGAAAGGCTGGAAAGGAAGAAGCAAAGGTTAGTGGAGAGTGTAGGTTCTGCTTTGGTAGCAGTGTGGTCACCCGGTTCCTGGGACAAGGAACCCAATCTAAGCACTAGGTCACATCTCTGCACTTCACAGACAGGGCACATCAACCCCCTTTAACTCCAGCATTCTTTCCAAGATATGTGGTCTTCTGGGAGCCAGGGATGGCTGCAAAGGGTACCAGTGTGGGATGTATATTTGGAAAGAAAGTCACTGTCCCCCATCTCACCCCCAGGTCTCTGAAGGGTCTCTGATGTCAATGGAAAAGAAAGCTGGGGATCAGACCCTTGAAAAGAAAACAGGACACCTGCATTCTATCACCAAGCAACCCTCTACTGTACCCACTGCTGCCTTTCTGGAATCAAATACTCACTCAAGATGATCCAGGTGGTAGGTCTGGCAGCTGGCTCTCAGTGCCTCACATAGCTTCTCTGTGTGCTCGGCCAGGAAGCCACAATGTGTCAGCCTGTAAGGGGCAAGACCTACAGCTCTGCAGGGTCCACCAGACACTGTGCCCAGAGGAAAGCTGCCCATAGTGGGCAGAAAGGTGGGGTTGTGGTACATGGCATTGAGAAAGGCAGGAGGACTGACACACAGCATGCTCCAAATAGCAGAGAGGTAGAGGGCTGGGACCAGAGGGAGAGAGAGAAAGACAGAAGTAAATGGAGAGACAGCAACAGAGACAGACAGGTAGAAATAGAGACAAAGACAGGTAGAGACAACATTGGGGTAGTTAGAGATAGACATAGGCAGAGACAAAGAGACACAGAGTGACAGTAGCAGAGACAGACAGGGACAAAAAACAAAGACAGGAGAGATAAAACTGAGGGCCTTGGTGAAAGAAACAAACGCTGAATGAGATAGGCAAGCAGAGAGACAGACAGACCAACTGACAGACAGACAGGCAAAAGGAAGACGGTGTTGATGGGAAGATGCAGAGCTGAGGGGATGAGCCTAGGCTGATGCCCAGAACTGGGGATCAGTCCAGGGTGTAGGGTACAAGGATGCGGCTGCCTAGGTAGTAGGAGGTGACGAAGGGATGGGCTATGCAGGGAACAAGAAGTTGACAGCCATAACTCCTTAGGACAGCATGTTGTGGTGTCCTCTGGGGAGCCTTTGAGACAGGCTTGAGGCTTGGGGACAAGGAAAGGAGATTGCCATCGTACCTGATCCTTCGAGATCTCTGGGACAACTCAGAGGTCACAGGAGACATGAAGCTGGTAAGTGGTGTCCTCCTGGAGGAACACATAGCAAGGCCAGACTGAACACATCTTGCTTCTGGCTCCGGGATCCATCCCCAAACTCACTGTCCACCTTTCAATCTCTGTGCTTAGCCAGGGTCAGTGAGTCTTCAGTCTGGCATGTGACTGGGACTGGCCTCTCTCTGGAACTAGTTTGGCACATGTGAGTTGTCTCAGTCTAGTGCTAGCTAGCTGCACACAGAGTAAGTGCTCAATTCACCCTGGTTATGGTCACCATTAATATCATTGTCATTACCATCACAGGGGATGGTAGAGATGACAGATCTCCTCCTACCAACCTCCAGAGTTCAGACCCTATGCAATATGCAATAGCCTGTGGGTAGACACACAAGACACAGAGCTAAGCCTCTGGCCATATACTGGAAGTCTTTTGAAGGAGGGAGGCATACACCCCTTTGAATGGTCCCTGTGCCAAAGGAAGATAGGAGTTCTGACCATATCAGAGCTCCAGGCCAGACTGACTCTTCTCAATATTTAGGCTAAAACCTCAAGCTTCTGTTGAATAGTTAATGTCCAGCCTTTCCAGCCTGGCCTGTCATGCTACCCAGATCCTACATCACAGGGCTTCCAGTAGTCTGCCCTCTGCTCCTTCCTCATCAGACCCATGTCTCCCATCAAACATGCTCACTGCCTGACCCTTGGTGAATTCTCATATATCTTAGGTGCCATCCTGTTTGACTTGCGCAGTGCTGGGAACTGAGCCCAGGGCTTATGCATGTTATTACACAAACACTCTGCCCTCTGAGATACAGAGATAGCCCTACTTTGTGAGTTCCTGTCAAGGTCTCTCTGGGTCAGGGAGAGCACATCTGCATCCCAAAGAGGTATGTACATACTGGGTCCTCACCTCTTGCAGCTCCCCTCTTGCTCCCTTGGCTCCTGGGCAAATGTGAGTACCACGGTGTTGCTTAGCAGGCTATGACAAGAGATGGGTAAGGGAAGGTTAGTGGGGCCACTAAGGCATCACACCTGTCCAAGCTAAGCCCCTTCCCATGACTTCCTCTGAGGCTTTGAGGCATGAAGCATTCCTGCTACAGAGGCCTTGGGTTCTTTCTGTTTGTGCCTCAGTCTGCAGCCCTCTCTGCCTTCCCTGAGGTGGGGGGTTTCCTCGGATGCTTGCAGCACTTTGGGATCTGGGTGCTGTCTCCCACGACATGCTGTATATCTCAATGATCACGATGAATGAGGCCCCCAATCTATCTTGTGAGAGAATCTGGTTTCCCTCCAGCCCTTTAAGGGGTGCATGAAGCAGACCCTCCGTGCAGCTGAGAACCAAGAACGAAGCTTTCAGGAAAGCACTGACGTTCATTTACACCTGTCCTCAGCTCCTCATACTGATAGAGATAGAACTGAGGTTGGACCAGGAGACAGGAGGACACATGTCACCTGGAGATTGTTCTCAGGAGAAGCTGGGAAGGGACGGAAGGAAGTTGAAAAGAAGAGGGCCCACAGGAGCCGGGGACACATAGGGCACTGCATCGTTTGTACCAAATGGGGGCAAGGAGCTAGAGAGTTGTTCTCTCGGTTTCTGTTACTGCCATTCCCAGCTGGCTCCATCAGCTCCGGGCAGTTCTCCAGAAGAGACCCACATCACAGGCAGTGCCAGCTTTGCAGACCCCCAGCAGCATCTTCTGGGGGTCTTTAAGGCTATGGGGAGCTTTAGAAAGTATTGAGAAGACCCTGAGCTCTGGGGCTCAGGGCTAAAGTGAAGTGATGGTGCTCTGTTGAAGCTCCCACCTGATATGCAGCTCTTCCAGGACCCCACACGTGCTCATGGCTTTCAACACATAGATCACCCCAGTCCGAGAGAGGCCATTGTCACTGAGGCTGTGGAGAGGAGAGGGAGGCAGCATCAGCAGGCAGACAGCTCCTGTCCTTTCATTTTGGCTTGAAAGTTGTTAGGTGTCATGAGTCCCCAGGCAGCATCTCTCAAGGAGTTCTGGCCATGAGAGCCAAGGGTTGTATGACCCCCTACCCCACTCCCATCACACACCAACACACACACTCAGGGAATCGGGTTTCCTGGCTTAACCCATGAGCACTGCTCATGGTTCTCCCCTCTCTGAGCTTCAGTTTTGTGGTCTGTGGAGTAACATGGAGGACTGACATAGTAGGCTCTGTATATACATTTTAGACATGCCTGGTTTCATTTTAATTCCATTTTACAAAGGAAAAACTGAGGCCCAGAGACATTCTATTACTTCCCCAGGGTTATTAAAGTTATGGAGTGACACAGATAAAGCTGAACCCCAAAGCACTTGCCTCAACCTTACTCCTCCTTACCCAAATAGGACTGTAAAACCCCAATACAACCCAACCATCTCTGCCCTGATTTCTTGGGTCACCATTCCAACAATTTACGCCTTCACCTCAACCAAACCTACCACTTTGTCCCCCAACGCCTTGATCTGGCAGCACAGAACCAACCAAGCCAGTACCTCCGCTCTGGCCCAGTGCAAGGCTCTAGCTTTGCCAGTTGGTGCAAGGACGACCGGCTTGTGAGCCAGATGTGCCATGGACATGCTGTATGCATGGGCTTAGATGGTGAGCCTACTGGTGGTTCAGGGCAGAGGCAAGGGCAAGGTATCGTCAACATCCCAACTTAGCTGGAGAGAGAGGAAGCTGGGTAGATGCTGCTACTATTGCTGACTGTGGGCATGGGAAGCAGGGTGTGGCAGGGACAAGATGGGAGTCTTCCTGGTTCCCCTTGTTACCCAACAGTGGGACGTACAACTCACTCCAGTTTCTGGACAACATGAAGCTGTGAAGCAGCCTCTGCCACAAGTCGACAGCCTTCATCTTCCAGATGGTTCCCTGAAAGACTAAAATAGAGGCACCATGGAGATGCTCTCGAAGTGCCCCCTCCCAACCCTGGCTTTAGTCACACCATTGTTCTCGTGAATGAACTTTAGAATAACTGAAGGCTGCCAGCTCCACATGTGGCAATGGCCTTGGTACTTCCACACTTGTGGTACATTTCATACTCACAATCTATGAAGCAGCGGCTAGTGTGCCTTCCTCTTACTGCTGAGTAAACAAGGCACAGAGTCCTTAAGGGATTTGCTCAAAGGTGGACTTGGATTTGAACCCAGACAGCTTGCTTTGAAGGATCACCTCCCCCCACCCCCTGACCATTCCTGTATTCTGCAACATGCATAACTGCTTCTTGTGATCACTTCCCTAATTCCAGGATATCTGACCTAATATAAGTTCAGAGAGGCTTTCTTGATTTTTTTTTTTTTTTAACCACTTGCTGGAAATCCCAGGAGATCCATAGATAAGTGTGTGAGGAGAGATCTGGGAAGATTGTCCCTTGTAGTGGGAATAGCACATTCAAAGACCCCGTAGTATAGCACATACCAGCCTCCAGAGGGAGCCAGTGTGCTTAAACTGGAAATTGAGTGAAGGCAGCAGAGAGCAGGGGTGTGGGGTGTGGAGGTGAGGGGGTCTAGAAAGGGGCTGAGGAGGCTGGGGCAGGTTTCTGGGTCCCACAGGATTTGAGGATTTGGGCTTTACCCTGAGCAGAGGGAGGGACTAGTGGGTATAGGCGATGGTGAAACAAGATCTATTCTGCCAGAAAGAGAATGCTATGGCTGGAACTGGGAAAATAGTGAAGCAGAAGCTAATGGGTCTCCAGGTGAGAGATGCAGGTTCTAATAAAGGAAGCAGTTGAGGACACTGGAGAAGAGCCAGGCTTGAGAATAAGTTGGACTGGGAGTAGGGGTGAGCAGAGAGCTGGGAGGGTGACTGGGCAAGTTGGGGTCCTGTTGCAAGTGAGGGCATCAGGAAGGGACAGGCTCAGTTGTGGCAAGGGGGCTAGAAACATCTCAGGCCCTCATTTTTATGTTTTAAATTTTTGTTACATAAATATGTGTGTGTGTGTATGTATGTGTGTGTGCATGTATGTGCATATGTGTGTGTGTATGTATGTGTATGTATGTGTGTGTGTATGTATGTATGTATATATGTGTATATGTGTGTGTATGTATGTTGTGTGTGTATGTATGCATGCATGTATGTGTGTGTGTATGTATGTGTGTGTGTATGTATGTGTGTGTGTATGTATGTGTGTGTATGTATGTGCACGTATGTGTGTGTATGTATGTGTGTATGTATATGCATGTATGTGTGTGTATGTGTGTGTGTGTGTGTGTGTGTTTGTGTGTGTTGGCCACATGTATGGGTTCCTGTGGATGTCAGAAGGCTCTGAACCCCCTGGAACTGAAGTTATGGGCAGTTACAACAGCCCACCATGGGTACTGGGAGGTCCCCTGGAAGGGCAGCAAGCAATCAGCCACTAAGCCATCTCTCTAGATCCTTTAGTCATTAAAAACTATTGCATTTATTTTATTCCTTTTTTGGTAATGAGGGGCAGCTGGCTGCACATGGAGGTCAGACAGTCTGTAGGAGTTTAGGAATTGATTCGCTCTTTCCACCTTGTGAGTCCCGGAGATTGAACTCTGATGGCCGGGCTTGATAACAAGTGCATTTACATGCTGAGCCATCTTGCTGGCCTACATCTGATACATTTTAATCTTGTCCCTTGGTCTTCCAATGAAACAAGGTAACAAACCAATAGGTGATTGCCCAGGCAACCCTCACCCGATAGTCTACAGCCTGAGGTGGGACCAACTCACCCTGAAATATTTCACACTCTGGTTTTTAGAGACAAGGTTTCTCTATGTTGCTCTGGCAGTACTGGAATTCACTCTATAGACCAGACTGGTCTCAAACTCAAGAATCTCCCTACCTCTTCCTCCCCAGTGCTAGGATTAAAGGCATGCACCACCACCACCTGGAGCACCCCACCATTCTGTCTTTACATCCCTTGGAGGACTTCCTGGGACTGTCTTGGTGGGGTTCCCTTCCTATCACTAGGCAATGACCACCACCAGTTCTTAAGCCAGTCTCAGGAGACAGGCATCATGGGAACTCTCTTAGCTTGTAAAGAATAGGACACCCAAGTGCAGGAGGAGTCCTACCCTACTGATGGCCACAGAGGTAGTGGCAGAATTCATGAGGATGGGCTGGGACCCTCAGGCCAGATGGTTCCCTCCTGTTTGATCTTGAGCAAATTTATCTCTGTGCCTTCATTTCCTTCTCTATAAAATGCAGTTCCATTACAGAGAGGAGATGATAAAACACACCTGACAGCTTCTAGCTGAGTCCCTGATATGGGTCAGGTGGCAGATGTTCCGACCTTTGTCTACCCTGCCCAGCCTCCCTGCCTGCTCCTGCCCCAGGCTTCCCATTTATCAGGGTACTCACTCCACTTCCTTCAGCCGGGGGCTTTTCTGGAATAGCTCCACAAGGGCTTCTGCGTCATGGGCCCTGAGCTGACATTTCTGAAGCCTGGGATAGGAATGGAGGGTATCAGGAGAAAATCCTAAGGGTATTAGGTTCTGAGTCAGGCGTGTCCTAAGGGAACAGCTCTGGGATCTGCATACCTCTAAGTAGTGGGGCGAACCTATTCAAGGCACTTAATCTGTCTATGACTCAGTATCTTCTTCTACCAAAGCAGAGGGAGATGTGTGTCACTAACGGGGTTCCTAAAAGGGTTCCCCTGAGGTACCAGATGCAGACCTTTGAATACGGTCCTCCACATAGCATGGGTCTGTTCAGCTGAAGCTATTTTTGATACCGTTGCTTATACATGCCCCTTCCTGGTCCCTCTATCCGCTTTCCCTATATTCCTTCCTGGCTGCTCTTCCTCTCTTGGGAAATGACCCTACCTCCATTGTCCTTTGCTGAGGTACCTGAGTTGCAGGCTTTGACTCTGTCTTTTCTTCAGGCTGTCTTTGCCCTGTACATCTGGTGCTCTGAAAAAGAACAGATTACACACTAGTCTGAGCTCAGGGGTCAGACCTGATGGACTGGACCTCTCCCCTTGGCATCCAGGGCTGATTATCTTACAGCACCCCCATGGTGAGTTAGTGCCAAACACAGTGCTGGAAGGTGCTTAGGCTCTGCCTCGGCAAAGTAGCAGGAGCAAAGGGCTTGAGGTCTAAGGGAGCCTTATTCAAATGTGGCTTCCCCCATGTGTGGCTGTGCCGTTTTCCCCCACTTCACCCACCAGACTCTTCAGTTTTGATTTCCAAAGGTCATTATGATAACATCTCTTTGATGTGACAGGGAGCATGCGCTGCCTTCCATAGGCAAGTCCAGGCAGTGGAGAGCTATATAGTCTTTCCACTCTCCCATAAGGTAAAGAGAGTGCCAGGGACTACACAGAAGCTTGGGCCAATTTCCATAAGCTTATAGATGGGGATTGTCTAACACAGTGGTTCTCAGCCTGTGAGTTATGACTTCTTTGGGTGGGTGGGGGTAGTCCTGCCTATCAGACAGATTACATTTACATTATGATTTATAACAGTAGCAAAATTACAGTTATGAAGTAGCAACAAAATCATTTTATGGTTGGGGGTCACCACAACACGAGGAACTCTGTTAAAGGGTCACAGCATTAGCAAGGTTGAGAGCCTCAGGTCTAACGGAGCCTTTAGCTGGGACAGAAGTTTCACTGTGTCATCTGCCACAGGAGACACCTGTGGCCACTGCACAGCTCTGGAAAGGTGGTGAATGCAACTGATGGACTGAAAGCCACTTCATTTGAATAGTCACAGTGACTGCTAGTGATCACATTGGGCATCAGAGCTTGAGGCATCTAGGGGGGAATTGACATTGACCCAACTGTGTCAGGGTACAGATGGGGAGACTGAAACTGAGAGCAGGGAAGGGTTGTAGCCTGGAGCTTAGCCAGGGAGGAGTGTGGGGAGTAGGGGTGTTTTCTCAATGACAGAAGTGTTCCTGTCTTTACCCATCCCAAATGTGTGTGTGTGTGGGGGGGGTGCCTAGAAAGCCATGTATGGCCAGCTCTGAATGCTGGTGGCACGCCAGTGTATGAAGCATGTTAGATGCACTTTTTCCTCCATTCCCAAGGCAGCCCTAAAATATAGATACCATTACTTCTCTTTCTCTTTCTCTTTTCTTCAGTTTGAAGAACTTTTCAGCCTCAGTGCACTGTGTCGTCATGTCCTTCCTATAGGCCTGGCTCACTCTGTGACCCTGGGGATGCTTCTCAAGCCAGGGGTCAGGTGTACTAGAGACACATGGGAGGAAGGGAGGGCACTTTGCCAGCCCTGAGCAGGAATGCATGCAGCAGCAGGGATAATCTTCCCACTTCACTTCTTGCTAGGTTCTCACCTTTGCCCTCCCAGTCTAGATCCCCTCGCAGAACTAGTGGGGGCCATGCCTCCCTAGCTACTTACCCTGACTGCTGTGTAGCTGTTTCCGTGACTGGGGACAGGAAGAAGATGAGGTCCGATTCCCTACAGAGTCAGACACAAAGCCTTGATAACCAGGAACTGGAGGTCAGCACAGCACTCCACTTCCCCAGTTGTCACCCAACCCTGTCCCAATCATTTAGGGAAAGCTTATTTCCTAACTGATAGAGGAAACAGGAGAAATGGAAAGAATGCTCAGCATGGTTATAAATCCCCTTCCACTGCAGCAAACCTGCTTTTGTAAGGTCAGGAGGACAAGGTGGAAGGTTTTTTTTTTGTTTCGTTTTGTTTTTGTTTCAGGACCATGGAGAGTGACACATGATTTTGTTCACCCATCAATCCATGCATCTTTCCACCCACTTACTATTATTATGCACCAGACCTGTGAAGTAAACTGACTTCTGCATGCACACACACACATCTTGTAAGCTAGGGACTTCCTCCTTTTCCATCCTGTACTCTCCTACCTCTAGACCTGCAAGATCTGCTCACCTGATCAGCAGCTTCCTGACAGTAGGACATGTGATGGCCACCTTCACCAAGGACAGGAGGATTGACATGGAGAAGCTGTTGCGACTCAGGCTGCATAATTGTGGCATAGTGTCAGGGGTGGTTGCCCTTGACACAGTCTGCAAAGGAAGGTGTGACTTGGGCCAAAAATGGGGGGGTGTGACTTGGCTTGCAGTAAGACCACTTACTCAAGTTTCTGGAGCTTCGGCAGGGAAGGGAGCAGCTCCACAAGACTCAGCACCTCTGGATCTTTGATCTGGTTGTCATGCAAACTGCAGGGAGACAAAGGCCCAATCCATCAGTGGTGGAGATGGGCCCTTGGAAGCCCCAGGTGGTGGGTAACAGACAGCCTTGTGAAGTGAGATCTGCTCCCTGGGCTTAGGTGTACAATGTGCCTGAGTCTTGAGTTCACCAGTGCCTCAGGGGCTGAATGAGGTATTTCTGGGAGGCTAAAGACTCTACTTCCAGTCTCAGCTCTGGCCAGAGCTCATCAGAGGTCAAGACAACCTCTCTGACCTCACTGTCCCTACCTGGATCCCAGCTAGAGGGACAGATGGATAAACAAAGTGAGAATGATTGAGAGCAACAGGGGAAATCAAAATCCAATAAATAAGTAAATAAATAAATGAGATAATGGGCACCAAGATTAAGGTCACTCAAGAGAATTTCAACAAGAGCAATGGTTTAAATCTTTCCAACCAGAATGGCCCAAAGACACCCATTAGTGGGAACAGCAGAGACTGGCCAGCCTATGTTCCATTCTGTAAGTGCTGTATCCTACTTTCTGGGTGAGCCTGCTTGGATTCAAGGGTTCCCTTTCTGAGTCTCAGGAAGGAGTTCTATAAGACTATTGCAGATCAAGGGTTTTGCTAAGACTGTGTCTCCTAGTAATGTCAGAAGCTACACTCATAGACGTTCCCCAACATGACTGCCTAAACATGAGCTTAACAAAGACGGCATTGACACACATGTTAAAGTGGGCGGGGGAGTCTATGATGCTTCAACCCTACACAAAGAATCACAGGCAACTGAGGAGTGCCCAGAATGGGAGAAAACGTTATCCCCAGGGAAGAACATATCAATTGGTTATCTCATAGCAGATGGTCAGCCCTGGAAACATACCTACAAGTAACAAGGACAGAGTGAGTGGGTTATATTTAGGGATATATATGTATATACATATATGCATACAATGACAATTAGTGAAAAAAGAGGTTATAGCTGGGTAGTGGAGGCACATGCCTTTAATCCCAGCACTTGGGAGGCAGAGGTAGGTGGATTTCTGAGTTCGAGGCCAGCCTGGTCTACAGAATGAGTTCCAGGACAGCCAGGGCTATACAGAGAAACACTGTCTTCAAAAAGAGGTTATGAATCTGAAAGAGACTAAGGAGGGGTGTATGGGAGGGTTTGGAGGGAGGAAATGGAAGGGCGAAATGATATAATTATATTATAATCTGAAAAACAAAATAAAATGAAAAAAGCAAAAAGAGAAAAACTAAAGTATTTTTTAAAAAGACTATTCCACCTTTTTCTAAAGTAATCAGTTCCAGACACAGGAAGTACACTGTACAGATGTGTTCAGCCAGTGTGTGGTGCGTCTAAGTGACCCTGTGTGTCTATACGTATACCCATCTGTGAATGACACGTCTTGAGTTAGGCAAGTGGGCACTTTTTTGCAAGTGTGTCCCCAAGTGCCCATGGTGTGTGTACCTTCTGCCTAAACACTGCATCCCTTTCCATGGGCTCCCAGAATAAGGGGAGGGAGCCCCAAACTCATGATCCTCCAAGGTGGCCCCAAATATGCACCTTCCTGGAGTCTGAGAGGTGTTCTTTTGGATTTGACCCACCTCATTCTCAGACTGATGTCTCCCTCTGTTGTTGGTCCCTTATGGAGTATGGCCCCAGGAGTGTCCTAGACACTGGGAAGTGATACTTCTCCTAGGCAAGGAAGTCCTCATGAATATCACTCACCTGACCTCCTCCAGCTGGGAACAGAGAGGCAAAGCGAGCAGCAGGTGGCTGATGCCTCGGGCTGTAATCTTACTTCTGGTTAACCTATAAGGCAAGCCAAGATGGTAGAGAGGCATGCTGATGGAGCAGAGGGCTGGCTAGAGACCTGTATATGCAGGACAAAGCAGGGAAGAGTGTGCCAGACATCCTCAGCTGCTTATCTTGCTTGCTTGCAAGCCTTGGCTCACCCCAGTATCTTCAGGCTCCCCATAGTAGGCAAACTCTTGCACAGTGCTTCTGCAAAGGCATCCCCACACTTTCTGCTTTTAAAGCTGCAGGAGAGAAGCAAAACGGGTCAGTGATGGGCAGAGCTTAGTGACTGGCAGTGCACCATTGGCGGTGTCCATGGGGACAAATGGGCATCATTGTAGCACGAGTCATCGCTGCAGTTGTTGGAGTAGCAAGAAGGACAGCTTGAAGCATTAGCTTCATTATCTGCCAAATTAATTGTCCACACCCATAGAAATATGGTCATACATAACGTAAATCACGGCAAGCAAACATGCATGTGTGCATGCTCATCACTCATGTGCACCTATGACAACCAGAGGATGTCAATGGTCTTTATCAATTTTTATTTATTTATTTATTTATTTACTTATTTTCTCTCATGAACCCCAAAACTCACTCTTTAGCCTAGGGCTGGCTGGCTGAGAGTGAGCTCTAGGAACCCACCCCTGTCTCTGCCCGTCAGTGCTACAATTACAGACATGAGAGGCTATGCTCAGCATTTAGATGTGTGCTGGGACTTGAACTCAGGTCCTGTTGCTTTTAGAGAAAGCCCTATTACACACTGAGCCATCTCCCCAAACTCAAGAAACAGAAACAACAACAAAGAGCTAATTATCAAAACGGGCCGAAACTTTAGCAGAGGGAAATTTCACCTCACGAACTGATCTAAAATAATTCAACTTTATGTCAGTTCAAAACCAAGATCATCCTCTTTCCTTAACCTCTTTCTTTCTTTCTTTCTTTTTTTTTTAAATGTTATCCAGTGTGCTTCTTTAACTGGGAAAGGGGAATTGTTTCTTTTATTTGAATATATTGTTTTCCATGTTATCCATCTTTCTTGTGTTCAGTGTTTCAAATATGGTTGATATTAAAAGATTTTAAGTAATAAAACTGTACCTTAGCAGGCTGGGCTGCCTTGTTACAATGTTAACATTATATACCAAATGTGTAATGTGTTTCTAGTCTATTGATACATATAATATGCTTGGAAATAAAACTGGTGTTGATTTGCAAGAGGAGAACAATAAATATGTGATAGCAGGAAGCAGTTTTCCAGCCAGAAGAGACACACAGAGTGGCTTGTGGCTCTGTTTTCAGCAATACAATGTGACTGGCAAGGGTGTGTCCTACTTCTACTGTGACCTTAGACATATTCCTTCTTCCCTGACACAGGGAGCACACATGAGTCAGCCTTAATCCTGAAGCAGCTAGGATGCCTGTGGGGATGCTGGAGGAAAGACTGGTATGACCACATGGGGTAGAGCTATCTACCAACTTGGGCCACCTGTTTCTGACTTGTCTATCACGAAGACATATACTGCAAGAGGACTTCCCCCTGACTGTAGCTGGGAAGGTTTATCACTGGGATTATAGCTTTGTGCTTTTTTTCTCTCTCTCTCTCCCTCCCTCTCTCTCTCTCTCTCTCTGTCTCTCTTTCTTTTTTGGTTTTGGTTTTTCGAGACAGGGTTTCTCTGTATAGTCCTGGCTGTCCTGGAACTCACTCTGTAGACCAGGCTGGCCTCAAACTCAGAAATCCACCTGCCTCTGCCTCCCAAGTGCTGGGATTAAAGGCATGTGTCACCACTGCCTAGCACTTTACACTTTCTCTAACTGATAGATACAGAGACTTGGACCAGATGCCACATTGAGAATCCACCATTTTACTGCATTCTCGCAAAGCCCCCTGACTTGTGAACTCACTCCAGGTGTGGAGAAACACCCTTAAGGGAAGTAATATATAACTTGTCCAAGGTCAGTTAGCCTTGAGCAGCACAGCCCATATCTAACACTCCATTCCCTGATTGCCAGGGAGATATGAGAGTCAAGAAGACACAGGCAAGAGACAAAGATACAACTGGACTCCAAGGGTCTGATCAAGGCGCAGTATTTTGCACTCTAAATGAGGATGGGACATTCTTTTCTGAAAGTCAAGACTTGAATCCAGTCTTTCTGCCAGACTGCTTGGTCTCCCACTCTCCAAAGCCCAGTCTCCCCACCCTTCCCAACCTCTTTTCTGACTGGACTCACCTGAGATTCTCCACCTGCCCACATCCTACCAGAGCCTCTGGGCAGTGGGGCTCCAGTGGGCAGCCGTCAAAATCCAGGTGAATGGGGACATCCCTGTACTCCAAAATGTTGGCCAATGCAGCCAGGTCTGCACGGGTTAGAGGGAAATTGTGGAAGGAGAGGTGGAAGGGAAGGTTTTGGGCAACGAAACTTGCCAGCTCCAGATCCTGGGTCTCAGCCACATAGTGATACAATTCTATCATCTTTGGCCCTGTGAGCTTTGGGCTAGCCAACTTCCTTAGCACCTGGATAACAGCGGCCTGCCTGGAGCCCACCCAGGCTTCGTCTTGCTGAGCCAGTTGACAGAGGAATGCGTGGCAGGTATGGGAGGCCAGGCCTGCCAGGAAGGTAGGGAGATGATCCGAGAGGCCCAGTCTACTTTTGGTCCTCTGCACCCAGTGGGAATTGAGGGTGACATACTCGATGAGCGTGTCTCTGTCCACTGTGTCACTGACCATCAGATATAAAGCAGCAAAGAACTCCTGCAGGCTGAGGTGTACAAAAGCATAGCCTATTTCTTCATGCCCAGGGTGGGTATGGATACAGAAGGAAGTCAGGAGGCTGTGGACAGCTCCAAAAGCCATCAGTTGGGGTGGGATGTCTTCCACAGAGAATATGACCTTCCCAGTGTCCAGTCCTCTAAGGGCCACCTTTCCAAGGCCCATCAAGGATGTGTCAAGCAGAGTCCCACTGGGGCTAAAAGTTTCCATCATCTGCAGGTACAACTGGGTTCTGGTGGGCAGGAGGGCTGTAGACTGTCCTGGAGAGCTTCCAGGAAGCAGATGGCGGAGGCAGAAGCAGGTGACTCTGCACAATGCAGGTGTTGCACACATAACCCGGAGACGTTCATTGGTTCTCATTTCTTTCAAGGCTAATTCCTGAGACAGAAGATCGCTGAAGAAGCGGGTAACATACTTCTCTACCCGCAGCCCATCAAAGCCCCACATGTACACCATGGCTGCCTCTGTGGGCACACAGGGAGGCAGTTTCCCAGGACGAGAGGTGGTCATCACCCAGCAGCCTGGCAGGAGGTTCCCATGGCAGAGTTCAGAAAAGAGGGTGAGGGCCGAGCCTGCATTGTCGGTACCCATGGAATCATCGTGGAGAGCCTCATCCAACCCATCAAAGATCAGGAGGACTTGATGAGCATTCTCCTTTAGATACTGAAAAACAGCATCAGGCTCTGACTGTGGGCTCAAGTACAGATCAAAGAGGAGCTGGGGCAGTGTCATCAACTGTGTGACCATGTTGAGCTGGCGGAACTCAAACAGAAACAGAGCCTGGAATCGGTCCAGCTGACCTTGAGCCCACCTCCAGCGGAGCCGATGGGCCAGAGTGGTCTTACCCATCCCAGCCTTTCCCAGTAGTACTGTCACTCGAGGTCCCTTGGCCTTGAAGCTGAAGAGATCCTGGATGCTCACATCAATGTCATTGGCTGCTTCAGAGTCTCCTATAGTGGCTCCCTCCTGAGCATCCAAGGGTGCTGTAGCCCGGCTCCACTGAAGAATTGGGGGGATGTAGGTCTGAGGGAAGTCAAGAGCATGCCATGCTCCTGGGCATGTACCACCACGGCACTGTTGGGCAGAAGTCTTCAGGAGCTTCAGATACTTCTTGGCCAACTCTGCAAGGGGCACAGGAATGGCCTGAGAGTAGGAGCTCTCACACCCGATACATGTCCCAGGGTCTCATGATCAGCCTGCTGCTTTCTCTAGCCCCCAGCTATGTGTGCATGGGAGTAGGTGTTAAGGGTACAATGGAGTGTTAGGCTCTCCATATTCCCAGAGGAACTGGTTGCACACCATTATAGGCCACCACAGCAGCCACTTACCCAGGGAGGTGGGGATGGGCCCTTGGGTCACACCCCTCCCTTCCAGGGCAATACAGGTGATGTAGTTTTCAGTAAGCTAGGGGAGGTGCTTGCTTTGCAACATCTATGAGAATCAGCTCTAAGATGGCAAAGGCTAGGGCATCCTTCCTTTGAGAGAAGGCACCAACAAACTGCAGGCTTTGGACCAGTCAATCAAACCATGGGAACTGGGTTCCTGCTCTGCCAAATGTTTTATTTCTTCCTTTCTAGGTCATTGGAAAGACTCAGCTCTGACCCCCTCCCCCAGAAAGGACTGAGGTAGTAGTCTATTTTGTACAGATGTGAATTTTCTGGCTATGCCCATGGTTGGTGGAGTGTGTGTGTGTGCATGTGAGGGCTAGGCCAAGGACTATTCCAAACCACCGATGGAGGATGAGGGCTGCTTCTCCTCTCCTCTTCCCCATAGCCTAGCCTCAGTGCCCTTTGTCTCCATGGGCCTCCTACCCAGAGGTTCTCCTAGACACCTTCATCCCCTCCATCCTCTCTCACCCCCAACATGCACTGGGACCCAGGTCTGAGGTCACATCGGTTCCCACCCTCATGCCCCTACAACCTTGAGGACAGTTTGGAAGAGCCTAGATGATAAATCTGCCCTTGAAATATCCTGTCTCCTCCTCTGCTCACTCAGGACCTACAGTCTTTCTCTCTCGGAGCCTTGGAAAACAAGCCGCTGGACCTTTTCAGCCAGGAGCAAGGCCCAGAATCTGTGATCAACTTCAGGGCAACTTTATCCTAGGCTGGGGTTCCTACTCCCATAACCCACCTAGCTGCTGCTTCTTGCTGTGCTTCCGACGGGGTGAGGACCCATAGCTCTGAAAAGGACGCTTGACACCTGGAAAGAAAAAAAAGTAAGGGCATGAGGGAGAAAAAGGGGACCCGGGCAACACCTTTGGGGTGCTCTGTTCCACAAGTGGGCCCAGGCAGAGAAGTATGAAACACCTTGGGGTTGTGAGAAGGCTAGTCTTATAGTTGCACCAGTAAGCTCCAGGCTCTAAGCAGGCCCACAGCAGGGCATCCAAAGTACCAGGCCCATTAGGGAAAACACAAGTTCGGTGAGACTGAAGCTTTCAATTATTTAGTTGAGACTGCAAATGGTCCTTGTCTATATACATCAAAATCATGACATGATACCTGCCTTCCTACAGTTCTATGAGGTGGGGACAGAGGAATGAGAACAGGCTCCCTAGGTGACAAGGGATCTGGAGGGGTGAGACCAGCCATACTCAGTCTCTTCTGGGGTTCCAAATTATATCCCTGTTTTAAAGGCTATGTGGCAGGCATTGAAAGTCACAGAGAGGGATGAAATGGAGCTTGGTCCACATGTAGAGTAGACACTGTGGTCGCTAGCCACCACTAGCTTAAAGTAAAGACTGAGCAGCTCAACTGGCACCCCAAACCCCAGCCCCAAATCTCACCATGGTGCAGCTGATGTCCCGAACAGCTCTCCTCTCCTGCTCCTAGCTGCTTAGAGAATTCTGTAAAACCGAGTAGGACATATTCCCGTGAGGATGTGGATACAGTATCTTGAGAATATTGGGTGCATGGTGTACTGGCTGGTTTTGTGTGTCAACTTGACACGGGCTGGAGTTATCACAGAGAAGGGAGCTTCAGTTGGGGAAGTGCCTCCATGAGACCCAGCTGTGGGGCATTTTCTCAATTGCCCCTTGTGGGTGGTGCCATCCCTGGGCTGGAAGTCTTGGGTTCTATAAGACAGCAGGCTGAGCAAGCCAGGGGAGGCAAGCCAGTAAGAAACATCCCTCCATGGCCTCTGCATCAGCTCCTGCTTCCTGACCTGCTTGAGTTCCAGTCCTGACTTCCTTTGGTGATAACAGCAATGTGGAAGTAAGCTGAATAAACCCTTTCCTCCCCAACATGCTTCTTGGTCATGATATTTGTGCAGGAATAGAAACCCTGACTAAGACACATAGGTAGCTCTGAGTGGTGTCTGCTCTAGGGACAACAAGAGGTTCCATGGATATAAAACTGATGCCCAGTTATCTACCGGGGAAGCAGGAGGTGCACTCTGCAGGCAGCAATGGGCAGGGGTATATATGTATATACACAAGTGCACATGGTAATGAGGATGTTTGTCTGAACACAGTGCTTCCACCGTGGAGGTACACAGCGATCAGCTCTGGTGGGGAAGGTGGCTGGGAGTGGGGGAGGGCATCTACCCCGAGTGTTACAGCCCCTGACCCCCAGCAGCAGCGCTCCCTGAATCCCCGGGGCTGAGGGAGCCAGATAAGCGCTCACCCCCACTTCTGGGGTGGGGTTGAGGAGCTGGGCCGCTCCTCCCACGGCGCAACCATTCTCCGCCCCCTCCTTCCAACCTCACGCCCCCCTCCATCGCCTCTCTCCCTCTCGGGGGAGGGAGCCTGAGGGGCGAGATGGACTGTCTCTAGTGCTCTAGTGCGCACCCCAGGCGTTGTAGCGCTGTCGCCCTGGGGGCCAGCAGTCACAGCGATGTTGGCTACTCACCCGACCCATCTTGAAACACAGATCAATCTGTGTGTGTGTGTGTGTTCACATGCATGTGTGTGCTGTCTGCTCATGTACGTATGAGTATGTTCCTCCTACCTCTACCCTGGTAGAACTCATGGTTGAGTCTCCACTTTATATCTAAGGAGTTCTTGTCCCTTGTGCTGCTCCTCAGTCTTATGGTCACAAAAGTGCCCAACGAGCACTCAAACTTTCCTGCTTATTAGTAGGGGCTGAGGTCTTTTAGCCGCCCTGCAGAAGGAAGCCTTTTGGTCACTGAAGGCATTTGGAATGTATGGCTCTATGTCCTCTCTGTGTGACCAGATGGATCACTGGGGGTTCTGAAGTTCTTCAGGCCACAAGGCTGTGCTGGTGGTGGCAGCCTTGAACCTCCCGGGTGAGCCCTTACCATCTCTTTGGCCCCAGATGCTCAGCAGCGACACCTCCTTCTCTAGAGGCACTTCAAGCTCAAAGCACAGAGTATAGATGAAAGACTTCCAGGTGGCGGGGCCTTGGGCAAACAGCCTGCTGAGCTGATGGTGAGTGACCTTAGGGCTGGAGGTCTCATTGCTGCAGTCCACATCCATGGTAGGGAGGAAGAACCTAACCTTGGCACTCAGCCATTCTGGTTTTTTGCTCAGTAACCCCACAAGCCAGGCCCACAGGTTCTCATTGCCCAGTCGGAAGCTCTCGGCGTCCATCAGAAGCTGGCCCTGCAGAGATGAAGGGAAACAGGTGAACTGGAAGTAGGTGAGTAGGGGGCACGCAGGCTGGAGTAAGTGGCCTGGGAGGGTTTATGTGATGTTAGCTGTCAACCCAACCGAATCTAGAATTATCTGGGAGATGAGCCTCTGACTGAACTTGTAGAGGATTATCCGTACTATGTAATTGATGTGGGAAGATCCATCTTGACTGTGGATAGCACAATTCCCTGGGCAGGGGATCCTGGACCGTATGAAGTGAAGTAAGGGATCTGGGCACTAGCATTTATCACTCTCAGCTTTTTGACAGTGGATTCAATGTAATTGGCAACATCACGCTGTGGCCACATTGACTTCCTATGTGATGGACTGCACCCTTGAGCTGTGAGCCAGGAGATCCCTTTCTCTATTGTTAGTGTATTCTATTAAAGCAACAGTAAGTAACTTGTCCTCTCCATGGTGTGCCGATGTACATCCTTACAATCAACTTCAGAGCTGGGTTAAGCAGAATGCACTATCAAGTCATCAATAAGGATGCTGTTTCCATGGACCATATGTGCTGCTTTCAGTCTGGGTTAATTTCATGACAAAATCATCTAACCATCCGCTAATACTGTCCTTCCTTAGTACTATAACTCCCAACTATTCCCTGGTCGTCCACAACAGACCTGATCCCCAGTTAGATGCAGCTGCATCATGGGGGGATTGGCCAGTGGGATGCAAATAAAATGTTATCTGCCTTCCTTGGCTTCTTCCTGGTGACTGGGATGTTAACAGGATGGCTAACCTTTGGGCAGCTATGTTGGGTCATGAAGTAGAAGCTGGTGCTGAGAAATGTGTGCTTTTCTAAGCTGCTTTTCTTTCCTCGAACCTATGACTTTAGCCTTCTATTACATGACTGAGAAATATTTCTATTTGGTTCAAAATGTATTTAAGGATTTCTGCTTAGAGTGAACTGAAATCTTAACTAACACAAAACACCTGTTCTTTCTCTTTAAACTAATCTCTTCCCAAAGATTTATTTTTATTTATTTATTTATTTATTTATTTATTTATTTTTTCGAGACAGGGTTTCTCTGTGTAGCCCTGGCTGTCCTGGAACTCAGAAATCCGCCTGCCTCTGCCTCCCAAGTGCTGGGATTAAAGGCATGCGCCACTACTGCCTGGCTATTTTTATTTTTATTTATGTGCTTGTGTCTGTGTGACTGTATGCCATGGGTGTGTGGGCCCCTGCACAGGCCAGTAGAGGTCATTAAATTATCTGGACCTGGAATTCCAAAGCAGTTCTGAGCCATTTTATATAGGAGCTCGGATCTAAACCTGGGACCTCTAGGAAAGCAACAAGAACTTTTAACTGTCGGAACGAACCATCTCTCCAGCCCAATTCTCTGCCCTGGAGACTGAAGCTCACCAAAGCCTGCTGGGAAGAGTTCCAATAGAAGGCATAGGGCATTTACAAAGCAGAAGGCCAAAGTGATAAGTGATATTTGTGAGCTAGTAATTCCATAGGTAGCAGGAAGCTATCATGGATGTATAACTTTTTTTTGTACTGTTCATGAACAGTTTTGAAAGTGTTCCTGGCATGATTATTTATAATAATTAAAAACCAGAACCAACATGAATAGCAGACAGTTGGGAAGGGTTAACTAAATGGTGGTCTATGTACGCTGGAATAAGCTATTTTTCCAGTATATTTCTCTATCAACAGTGGCAATACTTAGAAAATATACACTGTATTAGGCATGATACTCCTTGGGTGTACTATAGGCTAGCCAGTCATCACATCTGCAGAAATATCATCTCTAACTCTAGAGGGTGGGAGGCTCATCCATGAGCCGGCCTTGCTACATCCATTGTATATCTTGCACATGTGGTGGTGATGGGTTGCTAACTGGGTTTAGGTTCCCACTCCTTCCACGTCCTCCCCTCCATTAGACTTCTAGCAGTTGTCTCTGCATAGACACGGACCTTATAAGTCATGCAATGTGCTCAGGTCCATGATCCTTAGGCTGGGACTTCTGTCCCTGGAGATTGAGTGACTCAGGCCAGGGAAGAGAGATGGAAGTGCCCAAGGTCAAATACCAAGGTCATGGGCAGAGCTGGGATCAGAACTATGATTTCTTGGCTCCCAGGTCAGCAAACTTCCAAAGCCTTGGGTCCTCTGGTAGTATGAGATAAAGGCTTTGTGTGACTTTTGCCCTAAGGTTGTATCCACTTGAGGGTATGACTTCCTTATTGGGCTATGCTGTCTGACAGCCGTGTTTGTTGCCTGGAAAAGAATCACTCAGGGCATCGAGTGATAGATGAAAAGGAAGTCTGTGATAGATTATTTCTCCACTGTTGAAATGAGCCAATTCAAGCCAGATTAGAATATATTAAAAGCAGGTTTATTGAGAAGCTGTTCTCAGGTGAGTTCATTGGCCCCAAGGATTGAGGCCAGGGGAATCGCCATGGAGAGTGGTGGAGAGAAAGAGAGAAAAGGTGATGAAGAGAGAGAGCAAAAATGTCTGGATTATATAGGGAGAAGCTTCTGCGGGGAGGGCAACCCAGCCCCTGGGCTGGAAAGTTTAGGGATGGGAACAGAATATGCCCTGTAGGGATTGAGGGATGCTGGGAGAACCTGAAGGCCAGGTCTGCTTTGATATGTAAAATATATAAAATATACACCTTAGTCCCTTGTCCCGGGGTATGAAACCAGTCTGGACAGATGACACTGGTGTGGTTCCTTGTCCCAGGAACCCATAGGACAACCCATAGGTGTCTTTGAATAAGACACCAAGCTCTTTTAAACAACCATTGCTGGGACACAGGGCATACCTCGTCATTATAGACATGGTGACTTCTGTGAAAAACAGCCTTGGAAACAGGATTTCAGCAAAAGATCCATGGCCCAAAGCCAGGAGATGATTACAGGTCAAGTTTACTACTAATTCTCCTTGGTGGACCTTGGGGACATGTACAAATGCCCAGCTAGCCTTTTTCTGGGCTCTTGATGGTATCATAGGACCCCATCCGCTTGCATTCAGGTGTGGTTGTGAAACTCCATTTGTCTGGTGAAATACATTTAAAAATGACATAGGTCATGTTTGTACAGATGTTTCCAGAGCCAATATGTGACTCACCCCGATCTCTTCTCCCATGATGCATTTGAGGTCATGGCTACTCTTTTAGCCTGAGTCAGGGCCAGAGGACAAGGTGGAGCAGAGCTCCTCTCCATTCAAACATCAGGAAAGCAAAGCTAGGAAAGGTTACTTTAGGGGGCATTTGTTATCACAGCGGAACCTAACTGACATACTTGGTGTGACCTTGAGCTAGTTTCTCCCCTGACTGTTGTGGGGTTAGCAGAGGAAATCCTTGGGTGAGTGTGTCCCATTGATGTGAGCATGGTGATGGCAAGCGCCCCAATCCTGAGACTTATGGAAATTACAAAGCCTTTGTCCCTGGTGGGAGTATGAATGTGTAAATGCAGGGCCCCCAGTTTCCTCTCCTGGATGTTTATAGCCTGGGACAGCTCTCCTACAGTGATCTCCCACTGGGCCCAGCTAGCCTCTCCTCTTGTGCTATACATTATAAGTATAGCCAAGCTCCTCTTAGCACAGTAGGTGCCCTCCATCTGAGCAAGCACAACCCACCAGACCCCTACTTTTCTGAGTGTGTCTGTTGTTTCTTCATTCCTGCTCTGCCCCAGGTTTCCAGGACCAAGCTGTGCAAGACATGGCAAGATGTGTGCCTCAGTCATACCATCTATAAATGGGTAGAATAGAAGCTCAAAGCTCTTTGAGATGTTCTGTGCCAATAACTTTCATTCTCATGCTGAATAGTCCCCAAGGGCAAGTTTGTTAGTTCTGGATAACCCAGTTAAGACAGGTGACAGTGCTCAATTTTTTCCTAAGTGTCCTCTGCCAGGTGTTACAACCAGTAAAAGCAGACACTAGGACTCAACTCTCCCTAAGGAGAGGTGTATATTTTATATATTTTACATATCAAAGCAGACCTGGCCTTCAGGTTCTCCCAGAATCCCTTAGTCCCTCCATGGCATATTCTGCCCCCACCCCTAAACTTTCCAGCCCAAGGGCTGGGTTACCCTCCCCCCAGAAGCTTCTCCCTATATAATCCAGACATTTTTGCTTTCTCCTTAGGTGTTATGCTTAGTTAAAGGATTGTTAAGGATGTTTATGTTCCTCAACTGGACTATGTGGAGAGAGTGAGAGAGTGAGAGACGAGAAGCTCTCAGCCCTAAGTGGGATGTCACCATCAAACCTCTCCCTGAAAGATTCAGGAATCTATGCAAAAAGAGGAGGTAGGTTTTTGTTTATTTTTGCAGTTTGTCTTACTGATTTTTTTTTATTTCATTTTTGTGGGTTTTTTTTTTAAATAAAAGAGAGAACACAAAGTTGGGTGGGTAGGGAGGTGGGGAAGGTCTGTGAGGAATTGGGGAAAGGGAAAACACGATCAGAATATATGAAAAAATGTTGAAAAAGGAGGGAAAAGAAATGTTAATATTTGGTCTTCACGTCTACTTTCAAGTAAGCTAAGTGGATGGGGAGCCTCGACGTTCAGCCTCTCCCTTGGGCCTGATTGTTTTTGAGTGGAAACTGACACTAAGGAGCCCTTCTCTTGGCACCCAGCAGGATTGTCATTGTGGAAGCCAGGTTGCCTGAAAACTCCACAGCTGCGTGGAGGACAGTAGAGTCTGCCAGCTGTAAGATGCCTGAGTCCTGCTCCAAGAGGCCCTGCTTCAGCTGCTTCCACGGTCCTTTGTCATCGCTGCTGCTTCTGCTCGCTGCCATGTGTCCCTAGCCTTTGTCTGGAACTCTTCAGCACTGTTCCTGCCCCTCCTGTTGCAGACACGGTTCCCACCAAGGCTGCAGGTGCCTCCACCTCCATCAGTTCAGGCCTCTCTACCAATGAGAATAACCACAGTAGGCAAGAAAGGATCCCTCCAGAGAAGCCTTTTATTGAGTACCAGGGCAGCATAAGATAGTGTCTCCCTGCTGTCTCAAAAGGTAAGAGCAAGGCACTCTAAATGGGTAGATTAGAAGCTTGAAGCTCCTTGAGATAGTCTGTGCCAAAGACTTTCATTATCAAGCTGAATGGTGGCCAAGGGCAAGTTTGTTGGGTCTGGATACTCAAGGTCAAGAATGATGAGACTGGTTGTCATAAAGGCTGAAGGTCCCAATTGTTAGCATCAGAGCATCCAAAGCCTGTGGTGATGCATGGGCAGGTCCACAAACCTATTGCCAGGGCAACAGCCACCATATTCCCAGAATCCATTGGGCTCACCTCCCACCTTTACCTGTGACCATACATCACAACCCATATATATACAGGGAACATTCCTCCATCTTTCTCTATCTTCCCCTCCTCTCTTTCCACACCACTACCCCCTCTCTCCCTCTCAATTAAATCTCTTACATGTGGAACTACTGTTTGGGCCTAGTGTGGTATGTTCTGACGTGACCCGCCGTTCTAACACATCACCAATGTTTGGGACTCAGGAGCTATAACACTAATAAAAGCCAGGTGTCTCACACTTTGAGAGCTGACACCAGCCATATATGCCCCCAGCTGCTGTCCTCAGAGGGCTGAGGGCTACACAAGCCACTTAACACTCAGTAACCAAGCCCAAAGCCAAAGACTCTACTCCAATACATAGAACTCCAAGGCTCTGGCTTCCAATGCTGTAGTTCTCAGGGCTTGGACCCGTATGTAAGCTCTGTGTCTGCCAGCCCTGCCCAGATCTTTGGCACTCCAGGAGCTAGGACTAGAAGACTTCTGTAATAAGAATTTTGTAGTAAAAACCAAAAACAAACAAACAGAGAAATGTTATGGGAATGTTTTTGTTTAGTATGTAATCATTTCATGGGATATGGGACTGCTTCACAGCAGCTGACTATGAGTTGCCTCCTGCTCTGGGAGGGATGTGGTTTTGACCAGCTACAGAGAGTTTCTGTGAGTGTGTGATATTTGGAATTTTGGAAACTTTAGAGCATATATAAATGCTAAGGCCCTGAGAGGCAAGGGTGTTGTTGGTTGCAGTTTGTTAAGTAGTCATGTGCAAAAAAGAAGCAAGAAGAGGAGGAAGAGGAGAAAAGGAGGAGGAGGAGGGAAAAAGAAGAGGAGGAGGAGAAGAGAAGAGGAGGAGGAGGGAAAAAGAAGAGGAGGAGGAGGAGAAGAGAAGAGGAGAAGGAGGAGAAGAGAAGAAGAGGAAGAGGAGGAGGAGGAGGAGAAGAGAAGAGGAGAAGGGGGAGAAAAGAAGAAGAGGAAGAGGAAGAGGAGGAGGAGGAGAAGAGAAGAGGAGAAGGGGGAGAAAAGAAGAAGAGGAAGAGGAGGAGGAGGAGAAGAGAAGAGGAGAAGGAGGAGAAAAGAAGAAGAGGAAGAGGAGGAGGAGGAGAAAAAAGAAGAAAAAATTAGATATCCTGGTAGTGAAGATCAAACTTGCCCCAAGGAATGTGATACCCCTAATCAACAGGAAGTAGTCTAATGATAATGCTGCCCCCTTCACCTCTGGCCTCGCTTCTCTCATATCTAGGGTTAGGGGGTTAAAATGGAAGAAGTAAAGGGATGGGAAAGGGTGGAAGAGAGAAAGGAACCCACAAAGTAGCAAATGCCAGCTATAGAATCCCTTGACAACTCTTGATTTCCATCTACAGCAGCAAAAGTGTACAACTGACCAGTGATACAAGGAAGTGGGGTTGGGAGTCTTGGCCACAGGGAGAGAGAGAAGGAATAGATGAGAGGGAAAAGGAAAAGAGAGAAGGGGAGTAAAACCCACTTACCTAGCTTCTTGGATCCTGATAGATGGTCTGGTGTTTCCATGTAGAGGGTCTCCTGAGTGTCTGGGCTTTGTCCTCGGACCCTCAGTTTTAAGGCTGTTTCTATGGCTCAGGTCCTAAAGGGAGAGAAAACAAGGTGCTCTTCCCCTCTTCCAAACTCAAGAGGAATGATGCTGTGTCCAGGACTCCAGTCCCTGCTTCAGAGGGCACTTCACCCTTGAAGGTCCTTCACCCTCACAAACTAATCAAGTTCTTCCCAACCAAGTTCTAGATGTTCCTGGAGTTGGCACAGCCAAGCCATCCTGCTGCCATCTTGCCAAACTAGGAACACAGGATGACCACCTCTACTGCCTTTAACTAAGAGCCTGGGTGTCATAATTCCACAGTTGGAATGCCAGCTTATTCATTTGTACAAAAGTGGAAAAAATCCTCACCACAAATGCCAACCTCTGTCCTCGCCCACAAAGTCCCCAGGAGGTCAACATTTGAAGCCTTCTTTCTTAATAGTTTAAAGCTTTACTTTCAAGCTTTTAATCAGCAAAAAGTGCTGGGCATGCATGTGTGTAATTCTAGCACTTGCAAGGTGAAAGCAGAAGGGTTAGGAGTCCAAGAATATCTTCAGTTACAGAGTGAGTTCAAGGTCAGCCTGGCCTACATAAGAACCTGTCTAAAGGAAAAAGAACAGCAGGATGAAGCTCAAGAGGTAGTCTACCTTACTGTGATACAAAGTTAATGTTCAGAGAACACAAATGCCAGCCCAGACTACTATACCCAGCAAAACTCTCAATCACCATAGATGGAGAAACCAAAGTATACCATGACAAAACCAAATTCACACAATATATTTCCAAAAATCCAGCCCTTCATAGAGTAATAAATGGAAAACTCCAACACAAGAAGGGGAACTACATCCCCGAAAAAGCAAAAATGTAATC
>NW_022196905.1:232844562-232852420 GCF_008632895.1 Mastomys coucha | reverse complement strand
TTTCTTTGTTTTTTGGAGAGGAAACTGGGAATGGAGAAATTTACATGTAAATAAAGAAAATATCTAATGAAACAAAACAAAACAAAACAAAAAACCCCAAAAAACAACAACAACAACAAAAAAACAAAAACAAAAAAAAAACAAAGTTAATGTTCTCCACAGTGAACTTGGTACAACAGCACCAGGAGATTCAGAGATGTAACAGAGTTGTGAGGTAGATCTTCAAGGTGACACAAATGTATCTACAAGAAGATACAGGAAGTCACTGTCTCTTTCTACACTGATGAAAACATAGCAAGAGGCTCTGAACCTTCATGGGATGTACTGGCACCCAGATCTGGGGCTTCCCAGCCTCTGAGAATGTGAGCGATAATTGAAACCCAGACTGTGTTATTCTGTTACAGCAGTTTGAAGTGACTAAGACACACCTGCCTGTGACCACAGAAAGTAGAAGAAAAAAATCTCTAAGTTGACATACAGGCAGAAGGCAATTCCACTTAAAGTCGACTCGAACACGCCAGAGATGTGAGGTTGGCAACAGTCATTTGGAGAAATAAGCAAACAGGATGTGTGGCAACAGGATGCAAATATTACAGCACGAGGCATTTTCAGTTAGAATCGAATAATTAAGGGCTTAGGCTGTAGCTTGGTGTACAGCACATATGAATGGATTTAGCAAGCACAAGACCCTGGGGTCAATCCACAGGAACACATAAGACAGAAAAACTGGAGGCAATTCTATTAAAAGGCCATTTTGGGGATAGGAAGGCAAGCATGTGGAGAAAGCTTCCAATATAGTAAAGCAATTTCTAGAGTGGTCAACACTGTATGTAACGGGTTAAAATAGAAAAAAATGACCAAAGGAATGGGATAGAGCCAAATGAGCTTCCTAGTCACATAAAACTCACTCATCAATGCTATTTTGCAACACATCCAGTTAAAGAATTATTATTAAAATTTTATTTTGCTTTTTATTTGTGTATGTGGAGTGTGTGTGTGTGTGTGTGTGTGTGTGTGTGCACGCACATGCATGCTCATGGACATGCCTGTGGAGGTCAGAAGAAGGCATCAGATCCCCTGAAGCCTAAGTTGTAGGCATTAGTTAGCTTCCCAACATGAGTTTTGGAAACTTAACTCAAATCCTCTACAAGAGCAGCAAGTGTTTTTAAACACGGGGACATTGCTAGCCCCTAAAACGTTATTTTTTAATTAAGTGTTTTTTAAATGTATTGTGTGGGACTAGGGAGATTGCTCAGCAGGCAAAGGTGCTTGTCACACACCTCAGTTTGATTCCCAGAGCCCATGTAAAGCTAGAAGGAGAGAATTCACTCTACAAAGTTGTCCTCTGATTTCCACATGCCCATGCTTACGTCAGACACATACACACACAAACACACACACACACTCTCTCTCTCACTTGCTCATGCTTGCCTTATCTTTCTAATAAACAAACAAACAAATAGTTTTAAAATTGCTTGGAACTTAAAATCCTGGGAACATAGCATTTCATACCCATATAGACTGGCAGTAATTCCTTACAACCAGTCTACTGATCTACAACCAGTAGACTCTGTTGATTGGAATTTGAAGGAACCGGAACACTTACATACGGTTGGCAGGAATGATACAGCTACTTTAAAAACCAGCTTGGAAGTTCATCTTAAGTCCGGCTAGGCCATTCCTAGGTTTAGACCCAAGAGCTATGAAAACACTGCCCACACACATCTGGTCCCTGAACGCTCAGATCTGATTGTTCGTTTTCATTCTGAGATGCTGCACACCTCAATAAAGTTACTGGAAACATTTTATGTAAACAAATGTGTTACAATAAAATATTCCTTACCATCTGCTAATTTTTCTATTTGTTGGGGGGGGGGAAGACAATGATAAAGTGAAAGCAATACACTGGAAAATGTGTTGTATGTGAGAGATGGCTGATCTTCCTGGTAGAGCAATGGTTCTAATAAAACATGGAAGGACGACAAGTACACAGAGGATATGGCCAAGGACACACAATGACAGGATTAAAGAGGAAAACAAATACATGTGCGTGGCGTTATATTTATGGATAGGGGATTATTAAGAGTACTCCAGGGAAAAGCTCAGTAAGGTATCATTACATGTAAATTAACATGCTCCCTGAGTCACATGGTCACAGATCCTTGGGGTTATTGATACTCCCCGAATGGCTGAGAAATAAACTTTTCTGTCCTCCATTGATGGGTGAGTCTAGTGGTTCCTTTTTTAGAAGGATGTCATAAAAGCCCTATAGCTCCTCCCAGGTCCTCCAGCTTCATCTGCATGTACTTGGTTTACATCCGACCACCTATACATATGCCTCAGCTGGAGGCCAAGGATTTAATTTGTCTCCTTAGCCAAAGTGTGCTGGGAGTTGAAGTGTAAACATCCTACTCCCTCCTCATTAGGCAGGCGCCCATTACCCATAGTACTTACTTAATGATGCACCCCTGGGATGCTTGGCTTCACCCCCTGCCCCAGTCTCCATTTTCTGTCCCCATAGTGCGTGTCCCCATAGGATCACCTCCTAAATGAATGAGCTGTTTGTCTCCAGGTTAGCTTATGAAGGAATCCAAACCACAACAGGAATCCAGCAATGTGGATAAGCCAAATGCCCTCCACTTAGCATCTGCTTTGTAGCACTAGCCACTATGAAATACAGTAGCATATGTGGCATAAAAAAGTAAAATGCCATTAGTGACCGTTTATTTAGAGGTAAGGGCATATAGGCTGTCCTGTAAAAGTCTGAATTATCCTTGGCTCATAGTAACAGGACTCTCAGGGACAAAGACAGGAAATGCTCAGGAACTGGCCTTCAAGGTGGATGTTTACTATGTGTCACTCAGCTGGGAGCAGAGGAAAAAGCTTGATAGTTTGTTTGCCCAAATTCAAAGGATTGGAATCCAGGTTGTCAGAATTCCATTATACAACAAGAATGGTGATTGATCTCTTGCTACTGCAGCTGAGGACAGGTTGGGGGGTGGGGGGAGGGTGCAGTGTCCTAAATTAACTGGAGATGAATTATGATGCACACAAATGATACAGCTACTAGAAAGACAATGGCTAGATGAGTCATGACATGGAAAGTATTCCCAGCATGCTGCTAAAGAAATATAAAATTTAAAAAGCTTTGACTTCAGTACTGATGCTCTTTTAAGCCAGCATAATTTCTAACTGCATTCTAAGTACACATCTTTAGACCCCACAGATGAATGTAGCTTTCACCAGTAACCAAAGAGACAAGATATCTTTGTAGCCGATAGAGACCATTACACAACTGTTCAAAATGTATAGAACAACTGATGGTATGGTACCCAGACTTAATTGATACATCTACAATACGACTTCCACACCTAAGGTTCTGAGGACATTGTGTTAGAAGAGTGTGTTCAAAGGGGGTTTGAATGAGAATGCTTCCCACCTTGTAGGCTTATGTGTTTGAATCCTTGGTCACTAGTTAGTGGAACTGTTTGGAAAGGATTACAAGGTGCAACATTGTGTCATTGGGGGTGGGCTTTGAAGTTTCAAAAGCCCATTCCAAGCCTGCATGCCTCTTCCCCACTCTCTCTGTCTCTGTCTCTCTGTCTCTGTCTCCCTATCTCTCCCTGCAGATCAACATGTAATGCTTTCAGCTCCAGCGTTAGCACCAGACTTGTCTGCTTCCCACCCTGATGATTATGAACTAACCCTCTAAACCTGTAAACAAGCCCCCAATTGAATGCTGTAGTCTTAAATTTTTTTTTTATTTTCCTACTTTTTGTTTTGTTTGTTTTGTTTTTGTTTTTTGAGACAGGGTTCCTCTGTATAGCTCTGACTGTCCTGGAACTCACTCTGTAGACCAGGTTGGCTTCGAACTCAGAAATTTGCCTGTCTCTGCCTCTCAAGTGCTGGGATTAAAGGTGTGTGCCACCACTGCCCGGCTTATTTTCCTACTTTTAATATGGGTTCTTAAACACTTTAACTTCCCTTCTAGCCCACCAACCTCCAGAGGTAGTGGAAAAGAAAGGTTATTAGGATATGGGGGAAGTGAACCTGTTTAGAAGTGGTTCTTTGGAGCAAATCTCATCTGGTTTGTCAGGAAATCAGTAGTTGAGTTCACAGGAGTCAGCAGTGGCAGCCTGATCTACTAGCAAACACTTTACGAATACACCAGCAGTCTAGTTTGGTAATGTTGGGACAGCAAATACGAATCAGCAGCGGTGGCATGACCCAGTAGAAACAGCCAGGCCTCAGCTGAATCAGCAAGAGTCAGCAGGAGGATCAGGCGTGAGACCAGAATGTGTTGTAAAGCTAGGTATGTAAGCAAGACCCTATCACTGTCTATTGAGACTTATTTATACTCCCTTCAAACATCATGTGTCCTCCATGGGTCTTACCTCACCATGTATCTTGCCTCAGTACCCATGTATCTTGCCTCAGCACGTGAGTCTGTCTTAGCAAACTCTATTTCAGTCCGTATCAGCTGGCATCACTCTTCCACTCAGCCAGAATCCATAGAAGTGACAACAAACTGCCATAACACCACCAGAAGTTTTTTGGTGCATTTCTGTCTATGGAGTTACAACAAACAGAGCTCAGCTATGCATTGTAAGGCAAACCAATACATGTGTGTCATTAGTGAAGAATCCTTCATCATGAGTCCGTTCATGTACTTGCTTTCACTTGTGTCTGCTTCAGCGGAATGTTCCTTCGAGTGTCTGCCCCAGTGAAATGTCTTTTCACTTGTGTATACTTCAGAAACACATCCCTCTACATGTCTGCCATAGCAAAACATCCTTTCACATGTGTCTACTTTAGCAAAACATTCTTTGACATAACTGACTTTCCAAAGAAACCACAAGTTTCCACCTCAAAATTCTTTCTTTTATAAGAATTTCCTTGGTCATGGTGCCTCCCATGTAATAAATAGATCAGTGACTAAGAGGGGAAGAAAGATTGTAAGACAGAGGAACAGAGTCTACTGAGACTGTGTCTGCAGGGATCTACGCCCGATACCCCAACAATGTAGCTACTAAACAAGACCTGAACAAGTTACAATACCAATAGGTATGCTGACCCAAAAGGGGAAATCTCACAGGAACCTACCCATAGACAACTGCAGGCAATTAAGAAATGCGGAGAGCCGTGGAGTGTCTTGGTTTGAATGAAAATGGCTCCCATAGTCTTTCTGAAAGAGGCGCTACTAGGAGGTGTGGCCTTATTGGAGTGGGTGTGGCCTTGTTGGAGGATGTGTGTCACTGGAGGTGGACTTGGAGATTTCAAATGCTCAAGCCAAGCCCAGTGTCACTTTCTCTTCTTGCTGCCTGTGGATCCAGATGTAGAACTCTCAGCTATCTCTCTAGCACCATGTCTGCTTGCATGCCACCATGCTTCCTGCCATGATGATAATGGACTAAATCTCTGAACTGCAAGCCAACCTCAATTAAATGTTTTCCTTTGCAAGAGTTGCATGGTCATAGTGTCTTTTCACAGGAACAAAACCCTAACTAAGGCAGAAGTTGGGCCTGACCAAGCTTTTGTTTGGAGGGCTTTGGATTAGAAAAGCAGTTGAATGTTTTAAGTGGGACTTAATGGGTCATACTAGTAGAAGCTAAGGAGACAGTGGTGCTGAGTGGGATTTGAACTGTGGGTGCCTAGCTCAAGAGGTTTCAGAGGAGGGGAATGTTAGTGTGTGGCCTAGAGACTGTTCTTGTGTTATTTTGACAAAGAATGTGGCTGCTTTCTGCCCTTGTCCAAAACAATATGCCTGAGGTTAAATTGAAAGTGATAGATTAGCAGCTTTGGCAGAGGAGATTTCCAGACAGCCTAGTATTGGCTGCATTGCTTGGTTATTAGTGGCCACGCTTATGGAGATGAAAAGGAGCAAGCTGAGCAAGCAAAAATATAAAACATAGTTTGAGGAGAAATCGAGCACCAGGAAGTATAATGAAGCTAAGTCCAGTGCTCCAGGAGATAAACAGATTAAGGAAAAACCTGATGCTAAATGGAATAAAGGGTGTGGTGAGCTCAGGGCGAGACCACAGCCAGCTAAGCTTCAACTGTGAGAAGGAATTTTAAAAAGGCTTAGGGCTGGTTGTAATGGCAGGCAGATTTTGAGTCTGACACCATCCTGGTCTACAGATTGAGTTCCAGGACATCCAAGCTTAGGCTGAAGGAAACCATCAAAAACAGAAGGATGGTGAAGATGTGTTTGAATGAGGAAACCATGTTCCAGCCCTAGAAAGCAGCAGAACCTAGCAAGTCGCTATGGCCATATGGTCCTTGGTTAAATGCAGCTAAAATATCAGAGATGGGGACTTTCTTATTTAGAAACTTTAAGACACTGAGAACCCAAATATCATCCAGATAAATTTCTTTGTATTTATAATTAAAGGTTTTGTTTCTGTGTTTTGAGAAAAGATAATTAAAGTATTTACATCTTCCAGAAATCTAGACTCCAGAGAATCAAACAAAAATATATATCTTAATGATACTGAAAGTTTGTTTTGAGATTTATATGTTACAGAAATATACAACCTTGGTGGATTTCCTCATCTAAACTGCCTGCTTGAACTCCTGGTGTCCTGAACTTCAGCCTGATCCAGTTAAGACACGGACATCAGAAGACTAATTCTGTTTTTCCTTTCCCGCCCCCTTATATCTCTACATCCCCGTTCAGCTTGAAGAAGCTCTGATGAGTCGTCTACCCGGTTCCCTGGGCTTTGGGGCTAGAGAGGGTTATTATTGTTATGTTTCTAAAATGTTTAGAATAAGAAAAAATAGCCAGATTTAATTGTATAGCTATGTAAAGCTTTATAATTTGTTATTAAGTTAAGTTCATATGTTCCTATTTGGTATAGAACCAATGTTATCCTTGGTAAAACGACCCTCTGATAATATTTACCCTATTTTGAAAATGATTTAATTGGTGGATAAGACAATTTAAACTAGAAACATTGTGTGATTAGTATTTAGTCAGGTATTTGAGTAGTTCTTCAGATACATAGCTTATTCTCAGAAAGTTTGCTTTGGTTTATATTATTAATTTTGAGTTTTGTATGCTATATCTACAGTTGATAAAAGTTGAGGCTTGGGTTATAAACCATTTACATCTTAAACTAGTGTACAGAAATAAGTAAGAGCTTTTAAATTGAGAATTTGTTATTAAGATTGAGTGTATAATGATATTCTTATTGACTGTGAGGTGTAGCTAATACAGTTCTGTTGCACATACTTAAAGATCAAAAGATGAAGTTTTCTGTATTCAGTTAAGAAAATTCTAGTTTCAGTAAAAGTTGTAAATAGGCTTATAAATAGTTCTTTTATTTTCTCAGAGAGAGGGCTTAGACCCAAATCCTTCTGTTACTGTTATTATAGACAGATTTGAGATGTTTAGGGTTAAATTAACAAATTTATGGCTCTGAGTTTATTATTAGAATAATTTCAAGAAAAAAGAACTGAGAGTAGTTTATAGATAATAGTCCAGATTATTTTACATAGATAGTTGGTTTTCAAAAACATCAGAAATCCACAGAATATGGCATTTGATATTATTTATTCATCTGGCTAGAGATCTGTCTGTGACTGACAGTACCCCTTTCTCAGACTCGAGGAAGAAACTGAGCGTCATTTGAACTGCTCCAGCTGTGGCAAAACAGCCACTAGGCAAAAGTTGCCTCTTCATCTACAGATGACACTGTCCAAAAAGGATACACAGGTCTAGGACAGCTTATATCTGCCAAGACAGAGTAGGCGAGTCCTTCCTGTTTTTCTTGTCTGTCAGACATTCAATTCTCCAACGTTTTAAAGTAAGGGCTGTCCAGGTGTCCAGCTGTCTCTATTATATTTCTGGAAGCTGTGT
>NW_022196905.1:232841709-232844003 GCF_008632895.1 Mastomys coucha | reverse complement strand
GCTCAAGGCAAGAATTAGTTTAAAACTTGGTTTAACTCCTCTCCCTAGCTAACATCTTTAATCTCTGCGCTTACAGGACCGCTAAATACCATTGGTCCTTGTATTTTTAACAGACTTATAGCTTTCCTCAGAGAAAGAATTGAGGCTGTACAACTTATGCTATTACGTCATCAATATAATACCTTGCCTCAAGAAGAAAAACCCAAGCCAGATAGTTCTATTATTAGAACTATGTAGAAGAAAAAAAAGGGGGGGATGAAAGGAAAAATTAAAGCTTTAGACCTGTGCTGACTAGGAAGAAAAGTTATGGGCCTAAGAATCCATCACAAGCTGGCCCACATAGACCTGGGAAGGAGCAAGCAAGTTGTTAGATATCATAAGAGCTGGCAGGTCAAGAAGACATAAAACTATAAACATAGAGGAAAACATGTCTAGGCAAATGAGGACATGTCCAAGGCCAGGCCTTCAAAGACGTGCCTGGCGGACACTAAGTAATGGACCATCTGGTCCTCTCAGATATGGTTTAAGGTCAGATGCTCTGTTGACTCAGATTAACACCAACCTTAGGAATTTTCCACTCTGTTCTGCATGTAATAGTTAATATTTGAACTAGCCAATCATATATGGCCACACTGATTTCTTTGTTCACCCAGACCTTTTCCCTATATAAACCCCTAACTTTCAAGCCTCATGGCTGGCTCCACTATCTCCTGCATGAGATAGGTGTGGGGCCGAACCGGAGCGCCCTGAAATTAAAAAAAATATCTCTTGTAATTACATCAAGATGGTCTCTCATGATTCCTTGGGTGTACGTCCTCCCGAGATTTGAGTGGGGGTCTCCCCTAGGGGTCTTTCACATGCACATATATAACTACTAATTAAAGAAAAAGAGGCCATGAATTTGTTTGTTTGTTTGTTTTTGAGTCAGGGTCTCAGTATGTAGTTTCCTTGGCTATTTTGGTGATTTGAATATGCTTGGCCCAGGGAGTGGTGTTTTGAGACAGGGTTTCTTTGTGTAGTCCTGGTTGTCCTAGAACTTGTTTTGTAGACCAGGCTGGCCTTGAACTTAGAGATCCACCTGTCTCTACCTTTTGTGTGCATGGGAATAAAGGCAACAACTGTATTTTTTTAAAAGAATAATTTATTTATTTTATGTATATGAGTACACTGTAGCTGTCTTCAGAATACCAGAAGAGGGCATTGGATTCCATTACAGATGGTTGTGAGCCACCATGTGGTTGCTGGGAATTGAACTCAGGACCTCTGGAAGAGAAGTCTGTGCTCTTAAGTGCAGAGCCAACTGTATTTTTTTAAATGTATATGTGTATTATGCATACATGGACAACTCTTGAAGGCTAGGCCAGAAACTAGTGACAAATTACATCTGGAGATGGGTCCAGGAGGACACAGAGGGAGGAGAGCCTTTATTACTTTGTGTGGGGCTGGGGAGCCATGGGCTGGGGAGGGGGTAGCACAGGTCCTGAGCATGTCTAGTACCACCTGGAATTCCTCCTTATGCAAATGAGGCACCCCAGCACCCTGACCCTGGCCAATGATAGACACTCACCCCAAAAGCCCTTACCCACCCTCCAAAGATTTACATAGCCTTTGTTCCCCCGATTAAATGAGCTGTCTCATTGAAGCTGTCTCCTGAGAGTCTGTTCTTGTGCCCACTGCCACCTGAACTTCTTCTGCTCCCATTTGGGTTCCACTTCCCCTTTCAGGATCCACCTGTTGCCATTTCCAGCCTATTATACTTCTATGGGGGTAGGGTATGGAGGTAGAGACTGAATGGCAACACTGTACTCTTTTTTAAGACAGGGTCTCGAGATCAGAGACCTTGGGCTCAAGCTCTGGGCTGGGGTCCAGAGCAGACCTTGGGCGCAAGCTCCACAGCCAGTCCCACAACACCCAGAAGAATCTCCACTCCCAGGCACTCTGGCACACCTAGGATCAGAGGTGAGCAGGAACCAACATCTGTTCTAACACTGGGAGTAACTGGGTCCAGCGGGACCAGGCACACAGGAACTCCACCAGTCCAGTGACTCCAGTTCCTTCCGGTCTGTCTGGGTTAGTGTTCTGAGCAGACCTTGGGCCCAAGCTCTGCAGCCAGTCCCACAACTCACAGAGAAAGCCACACTCCCAGGTAATTTAACAAGCCCAGGATCCCAGGATCCCAGGATCCCAGAATCACAGGATCACAGAGTCAGCTTCATTCTGAGGAGCTCTGACACAACCAGGATCACAGGAAGGACAGGCTCCAGTCAGATTTAACAAGGGCAGGTAGCACTAGA
>NW_022196905.1:232828437-232840710 GCF_008632895.1 Mastomys coucha | reverse complement strand
ACTCCAAATAGACTGGACCAGAAAAGAAATTCCTCTCATTACATAATAATCAAAACACCAAATGCACTGAACAAAGAAAGAATTTTAAAAGCAGTAAGGGAAAACAGGCAAGTAACATATAAAGGAAGGCGTATCAGAATTGTGGCAGATTTCTTACCAGAGACTATGAAAGCTAGAAGATCCTGGGCAGATGTCATACAAACCCTACAAGAACACAAATGCCAGCCCAGACTACTATACCCAGCAAAACTCTCAATTACCATAGATGGAGAAAACAAGATATTCCATGACAAAACAATATTTACACAATATCTTTCCACAAATCCAGCTCTACAAAGGATAATAAATGGAAAACATCAACATAAGGAGCAAACTACACCCTAGAAGAAGCAAGAAGGTAATCTTTCAACAAATCCACACAAACCTAATTCCACCTTTTACAACAAAAACAACAGAAAGTGACAATTGCTTTTTCTTAATATATTAATTTGAAAATTAATATTGCCAACATATCCTAATCTATAGAAATCCAATAATATGAGGAATTGGAAATTTGTTGATTGTCATCCAATGTTCTCTCTAATTTGGTAATTGGAGAAATAGGTCCAACATTGTACAATCTATATACACTGTCAGCTTGTATGTTTATGATAGTGTCTGGCTGTGTACAACATAAGGGTCTTGAAATCTTGCTTCTCCTATCTCAGCCTCTCTATTAGTAGTATTGTTTATTTCATGTTTTTACACTATACTATGGTTTTCAGAACAGCTTATATATTTCAAAAGTATTTATATACCCAAAAGAAACATAGATGATTAACTAGGGAGGTGGCTTGTAAAAGAACAACAAAGTGAGACTGAATGCTTTGCTTGACAATTTGTAACTCTTGTATCAAGTTTGAAGAAGAAGACTTTTTAGGTTACTCTTTCTCTGAGATGAATGCTTTTCCAAATTATCACAGCTAATGAACCAAGTTCTTACCCTCACCTAATGTCTGTGCCACCCTCCAAGCAGAACCATTGTTCATTGAAAGAGTTGGCGAATGACTTTATGGATAGACCATCTTAATACCCACACCATTTCTTAAATGAATGTAACCTGTTTTCTGTGGGCTGAGAATGAAGTCACTCACTCAAGTCAAATAGCTTTGACCATAGCAGGAAGTCTGTATACAAAAATCGAGCCTACATTCTATGTAGTTGAGGATGACCTTGAACTCCAGATTTTCTTGCTTTCACTTCCCAGGGCCTGAAATGACAGGTGTATACCACCTTGCTTGGCTTCCTCCGTACTCTTTTGGTCACTTTGTTAATTTTATTTTGTTTTGTTTATTGAACTTTATGTGTATGTATGTGTGCCTGAGCTATGTCTATGTACCACATGCATGCAGGAGGCCATGGAGGTCAGAAGGGCATCAGATTCCCTGGAATGGGAGTTGCAGGCAGTTGTGAGCCACCATATGGACACTGGGAACCAAACCCAGATCCTCTGAAAGAGTAGTAAGGGATCTTAACCACTGAGCCATGTTTACAGCCCCCTCCCCATTTTATTATGTGCAACTTGATTTAAAAATCACATAATCATCAACATTAAAAAACTAGAATATCAGCCAGGACTGGTGGAGCATACCTTTAATCCCAGCACTCAGGGGGGAGAGGCAGGAAAATCTCTATGAGTCTGAGGATAGCCTGGTCTACAGAGTGAGTTCCAGGACAGCCAAGGCTAGATAGTGAGACTGTCTAAAAAACAAACAACACACAGGAACAAAAACTAGAATACCCACTTCTTCAATGCACAAAGAAGGCTCATGATATAAATACAAATGATTGGTGACACTTGTAAAAGATGAAATTCCTAAAGTGGGAATGTGGAAGCAATGGTGAAGATAAGCATTTGCACTGACTGGGAATGAATATTAAAACCAAAAAGCAATTCAAATCTATTGAGAAAATATTTTATTCTACAACGATATGGTGAATATTTGCTCAACACCAGACAAATATCCTTTGGGATTACCTGTTTTAATTCTCAACACTCCATTTAAAATTAGTTATTTCTTATCAAGATAATTTGTTCTGAGTCTATGATGTACTTTGACCAAAAGACAAAGTGCAGATGGCTAAGAAGAATGTGAAACATTCTTTAGCATCCTTCACAAACAGAGAAATACTAATTAAAACCACACCGAAGTCAGTGTGGTGGTGCATGCCTTTAATCCCAGCACTCAGGAGGGCAGAGGTGGGCAGAGCTCTGAGTTAGAGGCTAGCCTGGTCTACAGAGCTAGATCCAGGACAGCCAGGGCTACACAGAAACCCTGTGAATAACAAAACAAATGGAAACCTACACTGAAATTCTATCTGGTCATAGTCAGTCTTTGGGAAAAACAGGCAACAGAACAAGCAGGAACAGGAATGCAGAATCCACTGCTAGTGGGAGTGTAGAGAGATGTAGCTACTGCGGTATCAGTATGGAGGTGATACCACTCCCACACACATATGCAAAGGATGCTGAGTCAACACACCATAGAGACAGTTGCGCATCTGTATTCATTGAAACGCTATACAAATAGCTGAGCTATGGAATCAGCCCTGGAGATGCACCAGCAAAGGAAGAGGGAATCCTCACATTCATTTTGATACCTTGTATGAGTTTCAATATTTCCAGGTCCCAAACTAAGCTCATGCTCATCCTTCTACACCAGCCCACCCCTCTCTCCAGTTTGGAAAGGGCAGAAGCAAGCTTCCCGGGCCTCACAGCCCTTGTGACTTAATCATCCATGTACATTTCTTCATGACCTTTGCCTACACTTGGCACCGCCATTTCTCACCTGAACGTCTGTGCCACCCTGCCTGGTTTTCATTCTGCCTGGCCCCAACATTGTTCAGTCAAAATACAAGCAAGAATTCTTCCTGATATGACCAATCAGCCTCTTAAGGTTTATTTTGAGTCAGGATCTCCTTGTACTCATGACTCTCTTGCCTCCTGAGTAACTTGGGCTATAAGCACACTTGCAAAAATCAACTTGGTAACTTTAAAATGCTCCTCATTGTGGGGCTGAAGAGATGGCTCAGTGGTTAAGAGCACTGGATACTTTTCCAGAGGACCTAAGATCAATTACTAGCACCCACTGCAGGTGGCTCACAACCCCCTGTAACCCTAATTTCTGTGGATTCAGCACCCTCTTTATGGTTTTTCCTTTCATTTAGTTAGTTCGCTTTATTTATTTATTGCTTTTTCTTTATTTAGCTTTTTATTTCATTTGAGGCAGATGCTCATTAAGAAGTCCAGGCTATCCTCACATCCAAGATTCTCCTGCCTCAGTTTCCTAAACTGAGATTGTAGGCAAGTGCCCCACACCTGGCTCCTGTAAGTCAGAATCACTTCAAGTCTTTACATTTAATGCAATTTACTTTATTATGTCTTTTTCTTATTAGATTTTCCAAATGCTGCTACTTGCTGTTTCTTACAGATATAAAAAATGATCTTTCAATTATTATTTTGATTATTCATAGTATAGTATACAGTTTGATCATTTGGTACTGACCTGGACCCTGTCTACCCCGTACCAGCTGTGAGACCTCATGCATTACTCAGCCTCTTGGAATCTCAATGCCATCATCCACAAAGTGGGGGATGCTCTAGGTCAGAGTCATAGGAGCAGAACCCAAGACAGGTCCTTACAAAAGTTGTTTATTAAGAGGGTCAGGGAACCAGGGTAGGGTAGCTACATAAGGTATACAAAAGTCTGGCTTTATATCAGGGTGTGCAAAATTAGTCCTTCCAGGAGATACAGGCTCATGGACATCTATGTCAGTCAGTTTCCAGGCTGGATTTATTAAGGGAAGGCAGGCACCAGGCACCTCTAGTGAGGCAAACCATCAGCTAAGGGTCATCTTTTGGAGACAGACACAGAAGTCAGCAGCCCAGTGCCATGGATATGGCAAGAATGGGCAGTGTTATCTACCACTGGGTCGTAATTCCAGGCCCCTGGTCAGGTTGCTGTGAGGCATGTCAAATCTGACCTGGTATCTGCTGTGTGAGACAGGTACCTACCCATGCTAATTATTCTCATTGCTAGCATTGTTATTTTCCCTGCTCCACCCCACCCCAGTCCAGGGCTGGGTTTGAGGAAGGAAGGGAGGGATATGAGAGGACATAGGTCACCCACTGATGCTGCCGTCCCTCTGGCTTCTCTCTCGTCTCAGGCTTGTGTACATGTGCATGAGCTGTGGGGTGGGAAACACAGAACCTTGTACCCTCATTTGATTAAGGGTGTTTCCACCTTCCTTTATTGTGCTAAGGGTGCTCTTTAAAAGGTCAAGCTGAAAAGCCCTGGTGTCTGCTGGAAAGAGGACATAGGAATAGGCAGTGAGAAGGAGGGCTGAAATGAAAGGCCCTCGAATGCTAAACTCAGGAACCGAAAGAATGTGGACCTGGGGTAGCCAGAAAGCCACCTCTAGTCACAGCTACAGTCACTCAGACAGAAGCTCCTCAGGAGAGTAAGAACTGCTGATGTTACTTTCTCAAGATGGAGTAGACAAGTCCTTACTTGTCTGGGAACCCAGAGGCCAGCCTTAGAACCCTCCACACCAAGCCCCGCCTGAAAAGAGTAAAGGCAGAGAATCTGGGGTTTCTGCCTTCATCAGGATGGTTAAAGCTGTTTGGACTCTGGAGAATCAAAGAGACAGGGTTGAAAGTGTTCTGGCTGTCAGGTACACAGAGGGGAAACTGAGGTCCTCAGAGGAGATGGCACTGTTGCCAAGATGGGGCTAGGTCTGTTGTCCAAGGCTCTTCCTCCCTTCATGGTCCCTGTGGTGAAGAGTGCCTGGTGTATGTATGTGTGTGTATGTGTGTATACCAGAAATCCTATTCCCCTTGTTCATGGAAGCAAGAGGAGCAGGTAAGAGACATCTTTGATCCATACATTTGGTATGGTAATCCATTTGGTAGGGTAATGATGATGTGTGTAGGTGTGTGACTGTTTCCTTTAGAAAAGCTACCTCAAGCCAAGTAAGCAGGCTGAGGCAGAAAAAAATGAGCTTGAAGCCAGGGCTGGAGATGTAGCTGTCATCTGGTGCTTGCCTAGTATGTCCAAGGCCTTGGCTTCAGTCTTTAAGGGTTGGGAGGAAAGGGAGAAGGAGGTGGGGAGGGAGAGGGAAGGAGAACAGAGGGAGGGAAGGAATGAGAGAAGGAGGGAGGGAGGGATGCAGAGAACAACCTGAACTTCATAATACACTATATGAATAAAACCAAAACACCAAAATCAACCAACTAACCAAAAGATGCTGTGGTTAAACCACATGATCACATTGCTTTGCAAAAGAGGTAAGGAGAAGGAAGAGAGCCCCTCAGGCAGTCTGTTTGAGCCTCAGTGCTGTACTCAACAGACATTCCTTTATTCAAACCCCCCTGGTGATTATTGCCATCTAGAGAAAGGTTCTACCTAGGCCTGGGCCCCAGCATAGCACTTCCATCACTAAAGCCCAGAATTGGGTCCCAGCTCAGCACATGTCAGTTCCTATTGAAGGCCCCTAAGGAATGAGCCTTACTCCAGGCTGGCTGGAACAGATAGCTGGGGAGGTCTGGTCTCTACTACTCAATCCTGGATTTTAGGGTCCATCAGCAGCAGTGGCTGGTGACCAGAGAGGTCCCTCATATGTTTCTGGGTGCTGTGACCTCCTTGGTTCCCCCAGACCAGAGGTCCAGAACTTGTCTGCACATTTGAATTACGTGGGGGCAGTGTGTCCTTCAGCAAGTCCAGTGAACCATATAGTAGCATAATATTGAGGGTAGTGTTCAGTCAAGGGCTTTTCTGGACTGTCCCGGAGCAGCTGCCATACCTACCTATCTAGGGACTACCACATCAGACCATGAAGAGACCAGCTAGCCACTCCTGGTGGGAAGAGACTGGCTCTTTGTTCTTGTATCTGGCACTGTTCCTCTAGAAATCCATGTCCTGGTTATGTTGGCCTTCTGTGAGGTCCCAAAGGCCCTAGCGACTAGAAGGTCATTTGGGCATCTATGTCCACCTAAGGACCCCAAGAGTATCACTAAGGAAGATGTCTGCCTTAACCTCTCTGCTGTTCCTTCACACCTCAGGTCCTCACAAGGGGCTCTGTCAAGTTCTATCCTGCAGGCCGGGCCCAGAATGTCCCACACAAACAAAAATGAAACTAAAATTTGGAAATCCCCTCCTCAGCTTCCTTGAGGGAGGGAAGTCAGTTTGACCAGAGGAGTCCAAGCCTGCTGTAGTAGGCTAGGCAGGGAACAGGGGGAAGTTTCAGAAGTGGGAGAAAGAGGAATATACACCCAGGGGCAGGTTTGTTTGCAGAATTAATTGCCTGCTGACTTTAACATCGAGGCACACTGTGACTTCTAAGTCTTAAAGCATGTCCATTCTTGGACCACACAGTTCAACTTGGCAGAAAGCAAGACAGTGCCAAATAGCTAGAGCACATGGGACTGTGCACACAGTATATTTGTCATCCCCCAAGTTCTGTGTTGCAACCCTACCCCCAATGGTTTGGGGTGGCTACGAGGGAAGCAATTAATTCACAAGGGTGGGGTCTTGCAGATAGGATTTGTTCCTGATTGAAGTGCTTTACAGTGCTCCTTCCATCATACAAGCATACAAAAAATAAGTTGGCAGTCGCAGCCCAGAAGAGGGACTCCACATTGGCATCCTGACCTTAGACCCTAGCCTCTTGGACAGTGATAAATACATTCTTGTGGCATATAAGCCACTTGGGCTATGGAACTTTGCCACAGTAGTCCAAATACACTTGGGCACCAGATTCCAGGCTACGGAGATTCTCACAGTCATGTTTGAACAACCTAGAGATCTACAATAAGGTCTTTATCGTGCTGTGGCAGTATAGGTGTGAAAGTGACGATAGTTACAGGTGGACACAGCTATATCTTCAATATGTCCCCCAAATGAAACATGCTGTATAAAAACACACATAGTATGCTATCTGTGGGCATGCCAGCCAGTTTCTGGCTCAAGCTCCAGCATCACAAGAAGGCAATAGAGCATAAAGCCTTGGGATGAACCACAGGCTGCCCCCCGAATGTAAGCATAATGTTGCCATCAACAAATGTCCTTCTCACTGGGTGGTGGTGTCGCACACCCTTAATCCCAGCACTTGGGAGGCAGAGGCAGGCGGATTTCTGAGTTGGAGGCCAGCTTGGCCTACAGAGTGAGTTCCAGGACAACCAGGCTACACAGAGAAACACTGTTTCGAAATAAAACAAAAAAACCCAAAAAACAAAAAACAAAAACAAAAAACAAATGTCCTTCTCTTAAAGCTAAATGATTGCTTCAACAGATTATATTACTTTCTGCTCACAGGCATAGTCTCAATCATTTGGAAAGTTCTATGAATTGCAGAAATAAGTAGCAGGATGCTCCCCACAACCCGCCCTTCAAGGATATGTGCAATTTTCTAGATTTTGTCATACAAAGGCTACTTTATACGACAACCAGAGCATCACTTCTTAAAGCCCTGAAAATTATCTCACTTTTAATGTTATTTTTAAAACATATTATTCACCAGGGACAGACATAATTCCCTAAAAGAAACTCCCAGAAACAAACTATAATGAGGCTGTTGAAACGGGAAGGTAGGGGTTGTGTTGCTAATCTCAGGGCTGACCTAAGGTATGGCTGCCCTTGTGACTGGTCTAATCCTTCTGAAAGCAGTGCTTCATAGACACCTGGCTGAGAAGTTTCTCCATGACTAATCAGGATAGGAGACACAGGAACTGAAAAGAGAACATTTTTCTTGCTTTATGATTTGACTTAGCCCAAAGCTTGGTCCCCAAGCCTCCTATGCTCACTCAGCAGACATCTTCTGGGTAAGTCCTTAGGTAGATGCCACACCCATTCCAGTGGAGTCTGCATGACAAGTCCAAAAGCTTGGCTGCAGTCCTGAGGCAAAAAGTTTCAAGGAAACTGGTCTCCTGGAAGTCTTTGGTGTTCCCTAACACGGATGTGGTCCAGATTTGTCCTTGTGATAGTCGATGGGGGGTTTTGCGTGCTTTCGTTCAATATTGTTTTATTATAGGTATAGAGGTGCCCCCAAGGAATGATTTGACAAATAGCCAAGTTAGATTGGACATTGTTTCCTGGCCTCCACCAGTGTTCCAACATCCTAGTCATTGCTGAGCCGACCCTGGGATTGGAATTTCATAAAGAATGTTACCTATTCAGACAAAATGCCTCCAGTGTTGTAAGAGAGATAGTGAAAGACATCAGGCATTGCAGTTTACTGGATAAGAGTTAATAATCCCAGGGCAAGTTCAACAAAGCAAACTTAGAATTCTCATTACAGTCACATATGTCAGACTACATTACTTAATAGAAGAAAGTTGGTGGGCTCCTCTGGTAAATGGAGGTCACCCATAAATACTTAGAATAACAGCTAAGTCACAATGCCTAGTATGTGAAGCCTTTACATCTGACTTCTAAGAAAAAGTTGACTTTAGGTAAGGCTGACTTTATTTAAATTGTAACCACTGCCTAGTTCCTTCCAATTTTCATGTACATATTTTTCTATAGAATCATTATGCATCAGGTGAACTTGATGTACCTTGACTGTTGTATTACCTAACTCTCTTTTTCTTCTGTAATGACCATAAAACCCTGATGCTTACTTTGAGAAATTACACTCAGATTCAGCACTCTCTTGTGTTCATGTCTGTTTGTCACTTGCTGACTCCTTGCCCGCCAACCTGAGTATGGAGCCCTGATTCTCCCCGGGTTGAGGGACCCCGACTGGGTCGGCCCATGGCAGGTAGAGACTGACCTGTCCATCTCACTGAGAGGTTGTAGAACAGCAAATGGTTTCTTTGCTCACACAAGACCCTGAGATCACTAATGCTGATGGGGATGGGGATGGGGATGGCTCTGTCCTTCGGCCCATGGGATGGGTACCAGGGGACAGGGCCTCTGGGTTGCTTACAGCAGTAATCCATTGATACAATCTTCAGGATTTAGCAACATGGTTCCAAACATTTTAAAACTAAAGGCCAACCTCTCCCTTGCGAAGTCCTTCAAAACCAGGCAGAGGAAGCAATCCAGTGAGTAGATGGAGTAGAGGTCTGGCTGCTGGCGAATGTTCACTGTAATCACATCTATGCTCAGAAGTCTGAGTGTGGATCTGCCTTTTCTGAGATGGAAATGCACTGAGACTCTATGTCACCCGCCATACCACCACTCAGAGGAGGCTGTGACATCTCCACAGCGCTATGGACTTTGGGGAGGGGTGGTGACACTGCCTGCCATGGCCCAGGGGGGCTGCTCCTTTGTAAAATTACATGCAAAAAATCCACACAGCAGAAGCAGTTATGAGCATGAAGGCAAACTTTGAGCAATGCTCCCCCTCTTTCTGCTCTCCTCTCTTCCCCTCTTCTTTCTCATCTTTGCCATTTGCTTTGCCTTCTTCTGCCAACCTCCAGTCACCATGGGTCACTGTTCCCTTCTCCTCTCTCAAATGTTCCATGTACTCCTCATGAGAAGGCTATATCCAGACTTTCTCCCAAATACAGACTTCCCCGGGCTTTTCAGTATTAAAAAACCAAGTTTGTGAATCATGGACAAAGCAGAGGAGGAGACGCAAGCCAAGAGCATGAGAAATCAAGGAAATTGAACATTGTAGAAGCTGGGGAAAGAATGTAAAAGTCCTGATTAAAGCCCATAATCAGATTAATAATAATTAATAATCATAATTAATGCTGCTGTCAGCTTTGGTCAGCGGTGTTTGCAAAGACTCTCTGGCCAAAAATAATGACAATAAATAACTGTAGGGTGCCCAGTTGTAAATAGGACATCTATTCCTGCACTTGGAAGCTTAGGTAGGATTGTATAAGAAGAGTTTGAGGAAGTACCTAGCGGGTGGAGGAGTGGTGCTGCTGGGGTCCCACCCTTCCCTCAGTTAATGGCAGATAAGGCTGGGGAAGACATTTTAGTCACTGCTAAATGCTGCTGTATACAAAGCCTCACACACGCTCCTGTAACCTACTCTAATGAAACTCACTGGGACACACACAAAAGAAGGAAGGAAGGAAGGAAGGAAGGAAGGAAGGAAGAAAGAAAGAAAGAAAGAGAGAAAGAAAGAGAGAGAGAGAGGAAGAAAGAAAGAAAGAAAGAAAGAAAGAAAGAAAGAAAGAAAGAAAGAGAAAAAAGAGAAAGAGAGAAAAGAAGAAAGGAAGGAAGAAAGGAGAGAGAGAGAGAGAGTGAATGAGGGGCTAATCTCTCTAATACAAAAATTCTCAACAAATGCTAGCAAATCCAAGTTTGTAACACAAAAAGCACATTCACCTTGATTAAGTTGTCTTTACTCAAGTACACAGTGGTAATTCAACAAATTCAGTCAATAAATTTAATGCACCCATAATCACAACAACAAAAATTGCAGGATCATATCAATTGATACAGAAAAAGCCATTGACAGTTCCAACATCTATCTCTTTGTGATAAAAAAAAAAAAAACTATAAAAAATTAGGAACAAAAGGAATATATCTCAGCATAATATATCTAGTTATACAAATATATAAAACTCTATATGACAAACCTACAGCCAACATTATATGACAAATTCAAACTATATCTGCTAAATCAGGAACAGGTAAGAGTGTCTACTTTCTCCACTCTTAATCTACATAGTACTAGAAGTCTTAGCTGAAACAAGACAAAAGAAAGAGAAAAAAGGATGCAAATAAGAAAGAAAATAATCCAAATTTGAATCTCATGTGAAGAGTCCATACCAAATGTATCAGAAAGTTCTTAGAACCAATAAATACTGGGCAAAGTGGCAGGATGTAAATGGCACAGAAGTCAGCAGACTTTGTATCTAATAATATGCTGAGAAAGAAATTTAAAAAGTATCCTATTAATAATTACTTTAAAAATAAAACTTTAGAATAAATCTAATCGAGACAGTGGGACAAAGACTTCTACATTTATCAATGTAATTTTAAAACACTGAAGAAAGAAATCAAAGATATGAGGCTATGGAAAGACTTTGTGCTCTCATGGATTGGTAGAATTAATACAAGAAAGTTGATGAATTACAGAGAATAGTTTATAGATTCAATGCAAATCTCATAATAATTCTACTAACATTCTTCACAGAACTAAAAAATTTGTAAAATTTTAGAAGTACAAAAGATCCTCAAAGCAAAGATCTCAAAAGATGCCAAAGCAGTCCTGATGTAAGATGAGAACTCTGAAACCACTAAAGAAAAAAATCAAGCCAAACATTTTGAGATACAGGTTTAGGCAAAGCCTTTCCAAAGAGGATTCAGAGAGCATGGGAAACAATCCTAGGGACTGAAAGATGGGATCGTACACAATGTAAAGACTTGTGTGTTACCAAAGAATCTACCAAGTGAAATAACCCTCTGGCGGAATGGTGGACAAGCTGCTGCACCTGTACACGAGGCAGCTGATGAACAGCTAGACTAAAGAACACACACTGCTAAATACCAGAAAACCAAACAACACAGCCAGTAAGTCGGCTAATGATGAGCAGACAGCCCACAGCCTGAGGTACAAAGGACCAGTGGACACACAAAAAAGTGTTTAAAAATTAAAACAGAAATGTCCAATTCCTTAGGCATCAGGAGGATGCAAATTGAAACAATAGTGAGTTCCATCTCACCCCAATCTGAAAACAACAAATGCTGTTGCAGATTCAAGAATAGGAAATTATATATATTATGTATATATATATATTTGTGTGTGTGTGTCTGTGTATGTGCATGTGTGTATACTCACTGGGACTGTAAATTATTTTAGCCAGCATAGAAATTAATACAGAGGTACTTAAAAACAAAAGTTAAAAATAGAATCACCATATGATCCATCTGCACCACTTTCTGTATGCCTGCACCACTTTCTGTGCCTCCAAAACAACACATCTCAGAGACACTTGCATAACCATGTTTATTTATCCATGATATTGCAGCACCACTCACAATTGCCAAGTTGTATGATCAGCCTGGGTGTCTGCCAATAGAGGAGTGGATAAAGAAAACGTGGCATAGACTCACATACAAACACACACATGCACACCTACACACACACCTACACAAACACCTACATACATACAAACACACACATGCACACCTACACACACACACCTACATAGACCTCTACACACATACAAACACACACATGCACACCTACACATACACACCTACACAGACACCTACTACACACATACAAACACACACATGCACACCTACACACACACCTACACAAACACAT
>NW_022196905.1:232809552-232828378 GCF_008632895.1 Mastomys coucha | reverse complement strand
CACACACACCTACACAAACACATACATACATACAAACACACACATGCACACCTACACACACACCTACATAGACATCTACACACATACAAACACACACACTCACACCTAAACACACACTTACACAGACACCTACACACATACAAACACACACATGCACACCTACACACATACCTACACACACACCTACTCAAACACCTACATACACACACCTACACAGACACACAGACACACACACACACAAATGGTATTTTGTTCATCTATAAAGAAAAAGAAAGATGGTATTTACAAGAAAATAGACACAGCTGGAGATGACCAGACAGACTCAGAAAGACAAACATTGAATGTTTTCTTTCATTTGTGGATCCTGGATTTTTGTATAGATGCACAAAATGATATATTATTTTATAGATGCATAAAATACATATATTATCTTTGCATCTAATATAATATGAATGCATATACATATAATGCATTCATATATGCATATAACATGTATATGTGTGTATATTATATATATAGTCAAAGTACAGGACATACTTGCATAAATAGGTCTCTCTATGCACAGAGAGTATACAACCATAAAGAGTACTGAAGACATGGAAAAGCACTCACTAGGTATGCCCAAGGCCCTGTGTTTGAGCCCCAGCACCAAAATAATAGAGAGAGAAAATAAAAGATTATTTATTGCATTAAATGAAAAAAAAAAAACCCTTGTCCACACTCCATGCAGTACACTATCATCATGAGAGAGGGAATACACATGTGTATGTGTATATATGGTCATGGAAACACATATGTACACCTATATATTTGTATGTATATACATGTGTATGATCTATTTAGCTGAGACAGACTGTGTAGGGGAAAACACTGGATACCAAGTCTACAAAGTCTGAGATACACACTGGAATAAGACACAGAAACCCAATCACACTGCTTGTCTTCACAGAGAGCATCTGAGTGACTGGATTTTTACTGTATGGATGTATTTGTTACTTCAGTTATTTATTCAAAAAATGCTGGAGACAGGGTCTCACTACAAAGGTCAGGCTGGTTCCAACTCCCATCGCCTCAACCACCTAAATACTGGGTGTGTGACACCTCTCCTGGGCTTTGGTTTTATTTTAACATCATACATATTACTTAGTTTAATAAGTGACTTTTTAAAAACATATCTGAGTTCATTAAAATATGGTAACAAACACATGGAAAAACCGAGTACTAGAGGGCCTCTGTGCATCAGCTCCTTGTAAATTACCCTCCAACAAAAGTCACGGGTGAGCCAGACAGAGGGCAGCCAGTGGGAGGAGTTAGGAGGAGCACCTACTGAATAGTCATCAATGAGTGAGCAATCTGGAGAAATGGGCATGTCTATGCTATGATTTGAGGCAGTGACAGAGAAAAGGAAAAATCTAAAGTCACGGGTGACCAGAATCACAGAGCCCACTAGCCACATCTCCGAGATCCATAACATGGAAGACTCAAGGGTCTCCTAAAGAAAAGAAAGGGGGTCATGCCAACTCTACCCACTTTTAGGTACCCAGAAACAGGAGCTACCATGCGAGTTATACAATCACACCCATTTATGGGTGACTGAGTCCTGTAAGTTGTCAGTGTCATCCGCTTCCAGCTTCTGTCTGATGTTACACAGGACTCCCGAGGCTGTATAAAGGCCTGAGATCCTGGTCTCTGAATCTTCTGCACCAGCAGCCAGCAGGACTTATATTCTGTTTTGCTTCTAAATCATGTTTCTTCTGCAGAATTAATTCCAGCTAAACAAGATTTAGGCTATCAACTACACTCACGGAAACATACTTGGTCAAGAGAGGCGATGCTTTGCGTCCTGAGAACACCTACAAGGAGGTTTTTGCTTGTCTTCTGTAGTAAGGATAGAACCCAGAAACTCCTGCAAGCTAGGCAGATCTCTTGCCCTCTAAGCCACGCCCTCCCCTAAAACTTCAAGGATTCGTACCTCCTTTGCCACAGTTCTCTGCTGGTGGTAGAGGAGAGATGTGGGGATGATGTATCAGATATGGTTTAAAAAAAAAAAAAAGTTCCATCAAGCACTGGCAGGAATGGCTGTTTTATTCTCTGCAGTCAGCATCCACTGAGGGTACTAGAAGAGGGGCCTTCCACTTTCCAATTGGGGTGACTGGAATTTTGGCTCTTAGCTTGTAGCTGCAGTCTCTGCCTCCCCAAGATGACCACCTTCCCAAGGTATCTGTTCGGACATGCTGATTTCCTCTACTAGCGGGCAGAAGTCTTACAGGCCCGCCCTACAACCTCATCTAAGTGTCTGCAGCCACCCTATGTCCAAATAAGGTTGTATTCAGAAGCAGTGGGGATGTCTTCTTTAGGAGACCCAACACATAGCACAACATATGGGAGAAAGGAATCTACAGAGTTTTGTTGGGTTCTTTCCAGGGGAGAGAGAGACAGAAGGGAGGGAGGGAGCACATGGACGCTGACCAGGTACTGCTGCTCTTGGGCTGGTCCAGGAGCAGGTCTAAGCAGACTTTCCATCCAAGCACTCACTAAGCCTTGGCATACTTAGCTTCTGAGACCAGGCCAATCTGTGCTTTCTGGGCAGACAGGACTAAGCAGAGTAAGGCATCCCCTAAGCTTCAGCATTTGTCCCATCAGGACCCCAGGCTCCTCTATTCCATCTCATTCGATTCAGGTCATCAATTTTGAACTATCCATTATGCCTATACTGTAAATGGGGAATCAAGCTTCCAAGATCTGAAATCCTAACTCATGGTCCTAGTGCACAGTGCTGAGAGCACCAGGAGGTCCCCGCTCTAGGACAGGTAGGTGCTGGCCCTGGAGACAGGGCAGGCAAGACATAATTTCTAGCGCTGGTCTGTGGGAAGTGCACCATAAGGGCCTTATGAACTTTGAGTCACCAGCTCTCATCCACTCTGTTCTCTGGTGGGAGCTCAGGGCTGGTGCCTTATTTTTGTGGTGCTGAGAACTCAGCCCAAAGTCTGCCCTATCTCTGAGCTATATCCCAGAGGGAAGCTGGTAGGTTTCCGGGTTTCCTTTCCTTGCAAGAAAGTGACTCAGAAACAGAAAGCTCCAGGTATGGCTCAGCTACACCCATCTTTGACCATTCTCTGGCCTTTTTTTCCCAATCATGAAGGTCAATTTTCAAAATACCTTTTCTATGTGAAGCGCCCCTTCCCAACCTCCCCCACCGCCTTTTCAGAAAAATCCCAACAGTGTATACCAATAGTACTGAAGACCCGGAACTCTCCAGGAACTTCCCATAACTTCTAGCTCAGCTTTTCTGAATGAAAAAAATGGTTTAAACCCCACATGGCATTGTGGTAGGCCAGGGACAAAAGGCTGCCCAGGCTTACCCTTGTGACTGGTGAGTTTCAATGATCGTTAGAAATACATGTGACGGACAACATTAAAGAAGCATCGTTTTTTTTTTTAAACACAATATTTTGTGTTTTGTTTTCTAACGACCCCTGTCTTTTGAACACTCCTTAATATCTAGTATTTGTTCCAACACAAAGATGATGGCCAGAAGCCACCGACCTGAGTTTGGCAACTGTTAGAGAACGAAACTGTCTTCTACAGAACAAGCTGCTACGGTTCAGCCAAACTCTGTTCTTTCTACTACTACTGTCTAATGAAAAGTGGTTTGTTTGTCTGTTTGTTTTGTTTTGTTGTTTTGGCTGAAAATTCGGAATTGTGTGTAACAAACAGGGTGACTTCTGGATTATTATTAAAGCAAAGGAATTGAAAAAAAAAAAAAACCAGCAAGAACGTATGGTTCCAGGGAATGACTAGTGTGGCAGGCACCAGGAGAGGGGGCGCACAGACTTATAGCGTGTTTTTTTCCCCAAACTGAGTCACTCCCCCCAACTTGCCTCTTTCTGTGGTCTCCAAACTACAGAGTGTCCGACTGCATTTTGCTAAGCCACCAGTGATCCCCCGGCCTCTCAGTCTATTTGTCTATCCACCTGGCCTCTGACACCCCCTCCTCTCTCTAGGCGCAGATCCCAAACCTGTAATCTCCCTCCGCGCCCCCATCTGGGCAGGGAACTCACCACCAGTTCAGCTCCTGCTCCACCGAGCTCTGTGCGAAACTGAAAGTGGCCACCAAGCGAGCGCTGTTCGCTAGTTCACAGAATCTATGCCTCTGCCGAGAAATCACGTGGATTCAAAGTGCCAGCCCCAGGGCGCGAGGGTAGGGTGCCCGGAACCCGCTGCGGCTTGGAGATCGCAGCTGGATGTGCCTTTCTGACTACTACCAAGACAGGGTAAGGTGGGCATCTGTGAGGCAGTGGGTGGGGCCAGAGCGCCTGCGGGAGGAGCACAACCCTTCTTTCTACACTTCCCAGAGACGATGTAGGATGGAGGCAGGAGGAGTAGCTGAGCAAAACTTGGTGGAGTTGGGTCCAGAGTTCTGATTCCTGATCTCCAGTGCGCGACAGCCGCTCATCACCTGAGACCTGACCCGGACAAGCATGGTCTCCAGGTGTGTCTCTGCGGGTCCTCGGGTGCAAGGGTTGCCTAGGCTACAGAAGAAAGCTGGGCACAGAGATAAGGGAGGATGGAAAGAGGTGGGCGGTAAGGACTACAAGACCAGGCTCAGCCCTGGAAACTTCCTGTCTCTGTTCCAAGTTCTACAGCCTGCCCTGCCCCTTGTTTTTGTCCGGAGGCCAGGCTCCTCCCGAGGATGGTTTCTGTGACACCCCACAGTGAAGCAACTTTCCCAGAATGCTCTGGGGTAGGAATGCGGAGACAAGGACAATGCATGAGCACTGAAGAGCAGGATCAGGAGCACTCCCATGACCTCCAAACCTCAGGCTCAAGTTGCTCTCTTAAGTGTGGCTACATCACCTTAGGCCAGTGGTTCTCAACTTTCCTCATGCTGGGACCCTTTGATACTACTGTTCTGCAGCCTCATGTTGTACTGACCCTCAACCATAAAATTATCCTCGTTGCTACTTCATAACTGCAATCTTGCTACTGTTATGAATCATAATGGAATCATTGGACTCCGCAGAGGTTGTGTCCCACAGATTGACACTGCCCTAGACGAAAGTCTTGACTCTCTGAGTTTCAGTTCTAGCATCTGTCCTGAGGACCACAAAAGTAGCACCTTCCCATTCCTTCATAAGAACGGAAGACCAGAAGTTAGAGCAGATGTGGTGTGTGCCAAAAACTCTTAAGAAGCCCTTCTTCTATGTTTGTCCTCTTCTTTGGGTCTTGAATTCCTGTGACCCTCTAACCTCCTCCCTCCCAGGACCGAGCGGGAAAAAGTTCTTGACAGGCAAGAGTAGGGGGGCATTATTATTTTGCACTCATTACTTGTGTGTGACTCTTAGCTTTCCCATCCCTATCTGGTTCTCCTCTAACAAATAAATGCCTTAACTTTAGCCAGCCTCTGCTTCCTGTTGTCAGATAGTGGAGTCCCAGCCTGTAGTGCATGGTGGGCTGTCAGCTGTTTGTATGAGAAGAGTTACAGCCCAACGGTAGGGCTCAGCTCATATTTCCCCAACCATTACATGTTTCTGGATCTACACTCTTCCATGATGACAGAGGGATGTCAGTGGACACAGACAGGTAGCCACCACCCAGAGAGATAAGTATGGAACATATTTAGATGTACTTAAACCCACGCAGCCCCATGAAGGGGCCAGACAGAGGTTAACATCTCATTAGGCCCAAGAAAAAATGTGATCCAGAGATGTCAAGGTCACATGGCAATGAGAAACACTGGATCTTAAACCCAGTTCTGTGTCCACTGCTGTGGAAACAGGCCTGCCAATAAGGGTTCTGGGAAGAACCATTTCCCCAGAGTTATCGTGTGTTCAGTTTGTGTTATAAGGTATCCTATGAGTTCAGACTCTGCCATCTTCATGAGATTAGGACCCTCTCCTGGGTTTCTGGCCACTCCTCCCAGTCATTTGTATGCAATTCTGCCTTAATTGCATGAGGTCTCTAGAAAGGGCAAGAGTATATAGACTAGGAAGATTAGAGAAGGCTCCGCCTATCCAACTATGGGGAAGCCATCATCCATGCTGGGTGGAGACTTTCCAGTGCAGCTGCTTTGGGGTCACTGTGCTCTGTAAGTAAGAAAGTGCAATAAATCCACTGGTTCCCCAGGGAGAATTGTAGGGAAGGAGAGATGCTGTTTACATCTCCCCAGGGAAAGGCATTTCATAGCAGCTCAACCAATGGCCTGAAAACCATGACTACCAGGCTCCCTTGACTAAAGTATACAGGGATCTTCGCTGGTGGCTTGCATGGTAATCCACTTTGGAGAGCTGGGTCCCTGTGTGTGAGAACTGGCCCAAGGTGCCAGAAGATTAAAGAGAGGTAAACAGACCCAGGCCTGGACAGAGTGCAGTTTACTAGAGACTTATTATAAGTGTTACAGCTCCGAAGGGAAAGGCTTCCCCAGTGGAAGTGTTACAGCTCTGATCTGAGGGGAACATTTCCCCAGTGCAACTGTTGCAGCTTTTAAGGGAAAGATATCCTGGCAGTTAGGAGCCGAGGAATAGCAAAGACACACTGTAACAAACCTTATGCAAGAGGCTATCTGCTATTGCTCAAGAAAGAAGCAACAGAGAACTGAGCAGGAGACCTGTGTGTGTGTGTGTGTATGTGTGTGTGTGTGTGTGTCCATGGTGGAGATTTTTTTTTTTTAAGATTTATTTATTTATTTTATGTGTATGAGTACACTGTAGCTGTACAGATGGTTGTGAGCCATCATGTGGCTGCTGGGAATTGGACTCAGGACCTCTGCTCTGGCCCGCTCAGCTCACTCTGGCCCCGCTCACTCTGGCGTAATACACTGTAGCTGTCTTTAGACACAACAGAAGAGAGTGTCAGATCTCATCACAGATGGTTGTGAGCCACCATGTGGTTGCTGGGATCTGAACTCAGGACCTTCGGAAGAGCAGTCAGTGCTCTTATCTGCTGAGCCATCTCTCCGGCCCCATGGTGGAGATTTTCAAGGCATGGATTGGTAAGATTTCAAGTCAAGTCCAGGGATTGGTCGGATTTCAAGCTCAGGGATTGGTGGGTTTTGATAGGTTTTCAAACCTAGAAGTGGGCTAGAACCTTTTACCCTACACTTACAGATAAAAGTATTAGGTGACTGAAAGACAAGTGGATCCCCACACCCAAAGAGGTAGAAAGAGTCCCTCGTTTGGAAAAAAAAAGTTCCCTTTACCAAAGGCCTAGTCCCAATTCACCCTAGGGACCAGCAGCGGAGATGAGAAGATGTACTGCTCAGAGCCCTGGCTGGGGGAAGTACTGTTCGCTGTCTGGAAAGAGCAGAGCCACAACCTCCAGGCAATGGATTTTAATCAAGTTTGCCAGCATCTGACCTGGGCCAAGGTTGTCCTGGTCCTTTGAGGTCAGCCCAATGCAGAGCTTCTGGAATGGGGGAGGGGATGAGGAGATGAGGGGTGACAGAGAGGGGAAGGTTTGAGAGAGGGTCTATCTGTTCTGTTCTAACAAGCCTCTGCTCTCTGGGCTGCCATCGATCCTGCTACATGCTCTCTGGGCACCTTTTGGTGACCTGTAAGTGTCCCCCAGAACAGATCCTGCTCTGCAGTGACAGACAAGGATACTGGGGGTGGCAGTGGTGTGGGGTGCTACATCTGTTTTCTATTATGGTTAAGGATGCATTCCAAGGTCCCAGCAAGGGTATAGGGGGTTGCAAGAGTGACACTCTAAAGGACTTCTCAGAATGTCCTTAGTGATGTAAGAGTTTTGGGCATGGTATAGGGGCTGCCTGGGTGGCAAGCTCTCCTGTGTTTGCTCTGTAGCATTAAGGGAAGGCCTTGGGCTTTAGGGTCTCCTTGAGAGAAATGTCCACTGTAGCTTCTAACCAGTGTCACTGCCCTAGAGGCCATTGCAGAGCCTGGAATTCCTGTTAGACATTTGGGGCTGGAAAATGCTTTTGTTTTTTTTTTTTTAAGATTTGTTTATTTTTTTAAGAATTATTTATTATATGCAAGTACATTGTAGCTGTCTCCAGATGCTCCAGAAGAGGACATCAGATCTCACAGATGGTTGTGAGTCACCATGTGATTGCTGGGATTTGAACTCAGGACCTTCATAAGAGCAATCAGCGCTCTTAACCGCTGAGCCATCTCTCCAGCCCAAGATTTATTTTTATTTTATGTCTGAGTGCTTTGCCTGTTTGTATATATGCTGTGTGCATGCCTGGTGCCCTTGGGGGACAGAAGATGGCATCAGAGCTCCTGGAACTGGAGTTAACTACAGTTATGAAGCACCGTGCCGGTGCTTAGAGCCAAACCTGGGTCCTCTGCAAGAGTAACAAGTGTTGTTAATGCTGAGCTGTCTCTCCAGCCCCTAATAAGCATTTTTTTTTTTTTGCAGGGAGCCTTTCAAGAACCTTCCCCATGCTCCTGGCTATTTCCAGTATTGGATTCATGCTCTGAGATCCAAGGGCAGAAGAGAACAGAGATAAAGGATCTCAGACTGTGAAAAGGGAGCAGAGAGGTTTAGAGCTCACTGCCCAGTCTAACCTTAATTGGTGAGATCCAGGCCAATTAGAGTTCTGGTCTCAGAGGTGGTAGGCAGTGGACAAGTGAGTTTATCCTCTGGTCACTACAAGCAGGCACAAAGACACACACACACACACCTACACACACATGAACACAAAGATTCACAAATGCATGCACACAAGCATCATTTGTTTGTTTGTTTGTTTTTTCAAGTCAGAGTTTCTCTGTGTAGCCCTGGCCATCCTGGAACTCATTCCATAAACCAGGCTGCCCTTGAACTCAAAGATCTGCCTGTCTCTGCCTTCCAAGTGCTGGGATTAAAGGCATACACCACCACCTGGCTGTACATGCGTTTTAAAAAGGCAACTTCACTTGTCTCACAGTACACATAACAGCCTGTTCTAGAGGCTGGAAAGTCTTAGGAGTATGCCATCAGAGGAGATATCACACCGCTTCAGTTCCCAGTAAAAACAGGCAAGGGGGCGCAGGTGGAGAGAGGGGGAAGACAAGGGGTGACCCTGCTTTATTACAGTCTGCTTTGGGAGGCACTAATCCTCTCCTGATTGATTCTCATGACTCTGAGAATCAGCTGAAAAGCTAAAAGAATAAAAATAAAAAATGCAGAAACCCCACTTGCTTCTCAAAAGCTCCGTTTCTCAATACTGCTACAGTGTGTTCTGAGCGGCATGAGGACAGCGATGGGCCAGTGTAGGGGTTCATGCCTGGAGAAAACTGTCCAGGACTGAGATGGAGGCACCCTTTGTGCTGGAACCTAGGGGTGGGGAGGGTGAGGAAGCTAGAAATCTGCTGAGGGGACCTTCCTTTCGGCATTAGAGTTGAACTGGCTTGCCTATTCGGAGGTTCTATATTTCTCTTCTGTGGGAAACCAAACCTGTACAAGGCCCTTCTGCTCCCTACCCACCTCAGACTCTCCCATCCACTTCACTTCCTGCCTCCTTCACCCTGAAGTGTGAGAACCACATGAGACAGCGAATGAGTCAGATGCTCTCGGTTTGGACTCAGGCGGGCAGCTGGTCAGGGGAAAGGATGGGAGCTTTGAGGGTGGGGAACAAAGGGTTGTCAACACTCATACTTGGATGAGGGAGAGACCAAGACTGGAGATGCCTGACCATGGTGTGGCTGTGGGGTAGGTGTGCCCAGGAATCTAGAGATGGCATCTATTCTTCTGCAGAGAGATCAGCACAATGAAAAGGATGAGGTTAGTGAATGAAAAGATGACTGTGTCGCCAAGTCAGGGAGTGAATGAATGTTTCGGGACTCCACACATGCCACCACTAGCTCTAGTACCTTTTCTCATGGCTACTTAGTTAATTCCTGCTCAGCCTTTCAAATGTGTCTTAAGTAGCCCCTCTATCACTGGCTACCAAAAGATGCAGGGGTGCATTGGAATGTGGGCTCCATGCTGATTGTTTGATCTTGGTTGATATAAAAGCCTGCTGTCCATCAAAGTAACTCAGAGTCAAGGATTGAGCACTTCACCAAACCCTGAGATTGCCAGGAGTAGGATCACTCTCCCGAGCTCCTGGCCTGCATGTTCCAGTTCACACTGCCCTGTGCCCACAACCTTTGCCTCACCAGAGATCATAGTAGCTGCTACTCAGGTTAGACGTCCTTTCCCCTTATAAGGTAATGCCCAGCAGCAGCACTTGGAATTCCTCCTCATGCAAATGAGGCATCCCCAGCACCTTGGACCTACACTCACCCTGATAGCCCTTACTTATCCCACAAAGGTTTAAATAGATTTTGTTCTCCACCCAATAAACTGAACCAGTTCCCTGATGCTGTTCTCAGGTGGGCGTTCGTTACCCAGGCACTCCCTGCCACCCAAGATCCTGCCTGCACCCACCTGCTTGGCTAAGCTTCCCTTTCTGCAGTCAGGTTGCTCAACCAGCTTGGCTTGGTCAGGGAGAGGGAAGAAGCAGACACAGGTTGGCGGCAACTGGTGCCCAACCTGGTTGTTTCAGAACCTCTGGTATGGGGTGGAAATGTAAGGGTTCTTTGGAAAGTCAGTAGTGTCTATGATGTTCTGCTGGGGCAGACACATAAAGGAGTGTTTTCCTGAAGCGGACCCAGGTAGAAGGATGTTTTGCTAAGGCAGACTTGTGAAGGAAAATTTCACTGAGGCAGACACAGGTGAAAGGATGTTCTGTTAAAGCAAACATGAGAAAATACTCAAGCACATGATAGGATGAAGGATTCTACGCTAATGACAGGCATACATTGGTCTGCCTTTCATTGCATAGTTGAGCTCTATTTGTCATATGACTCCACAGAGAGAAATGCACCAAAAAACCTCTGATGGTGTGCTGTGGTTTCTTGCTGCTTCCACAGACTGGAGCTGGTTGGCAGAATGATGTCAGCTGAGACAAACTCATGCGGGGTTTTGCTAAGTCAGGCTCACTTGCTCAGGCAAGACACACGATGAGGCAAGACCTATGGAAGACACGTGATGTTTGGAGGGAGTATAAATAGGACTCAACAGACTATGAGATGGGCTTGCTAATAGAGCTAGCTCTACACACTTCTTGGTCTTGGGTCTTCGATGATCTTTGCTTTGTTGAGAGAGGCAAGGCAGAGAACTTCTCCTGGTGTTCCTGAAGGTCCTGGTCCCTCCTGCTGACTTATGCCAATTCAGCTGAGGCTTGGCTGTCTCTGCTAGGTCTTTCCATTACTGATGATTTGTGTTAGCTATCTCGATCTACCCAACTGGACTGCTGATTTATTCTTGAATCTAACTGCCGCTGCTGATCAGTAAACTGAACTGTTGATTACCTGATAATGCAGATGGAATTTGCTCCAAAGAACTATTTCTAAACAGGTCCAGTTCCCCAGTATCCTAATAACCTTTCTTTTCCATTCTCTCTGGTGGGTGGTGAGCTAGAAGTGGGGTTAAAGCATGTAAGAACCATCATTAAAAGTAGGTTTTGAAAAAAATTAAAGTTACACTGGTACAAGTGGGGATATGTGAATACCACCTCATGCCTTCTGGCATTAGCTCAAAGGCCCTGAACCTCCTCACACTGAGGACTGATGGTCTATCCTTACCTCCTCACACTGAGGACTGATGGTCTATCCTTTCCTCCTCACACTGAGGGCTGATGGTCTATCTTTACCTCCTCACACTGAGGGCTGATGGTCTATCTTTACCTCCCTTGTTTTTAGTCTGTGAGGTTGTGTTGGGTTCACGCACGTTGACAGGGCAACTGACATCTTCTGGCCAGGGCGACTCCTTGGCCTTGGTAGAAGGCCCTTAAACCTCTACTTGGACCCTAACAGCCTGCTTGGGTGTTGGCAAAAACTGGTAACAGTGACCAGTAAACACCTCTAGAGTGGTGACTGCCACTCTTGCAACTTCAGGAAGGCTACGATTGGGGTCTTTGGGGGAATCCCCCAGGAACTGCACAGTTCCTGTAAAAGTTCCTCTCTGACCTCTGTGTTTCAAAACTTTTTTATCTTGGGAAATACTTCATTACATCAAAAGAAACCTGAGATTAGGGAAATACTTTCCCCTTTCATATTCAGTGGAGTAAAACTCACCAAAAAAGCAAGCGTCCTCATTTTGGGAGAAGTTCTTGAAAGAGCACCATGTACAGCCACAGAAGATCTTTACATCCCTGACTCGCAGATGAACATCAACTACCTTACCCAGATGCAGAGATACCCAAGAAGGGAAAAACTCTCTCCACATTTCCTGAATATCATAGTTGCAATCTACCCATGTGTAAGACCTCTTAAAATGGGACCCATTGAAGTTGCTGCATTTGCATTTCCCCAGTCAGGTGAGTCTGAGGATCAAGGTCCTGTTCCAGATCTTACAGCCCATAAAACAGAAAATTAAAGTCATATATCCTCCCACCCCCTTATGGCCTCTCTGAGCAAGTGCCCCATAAACCCTCAACCCCACCAGCCCCTCTTCCTCCCACCCACCAACTCTGCACTCTACAGGACTCCACCAGTCCCATAGAGACTTTATGGGTGTCTAGTATCTCAGAAGGCTTCCACCCCAAACCACCATAAAAACAGATGACAGGCCATTCAAATGCTTTATTGATAACTGGGGCAGATAAGACAATCTGGGGACAACAAGAGATCCCACACAATTGGCAACTGATCCCTGGGCCTCAGCTTCTTAGGAATAGGAGGCCGCTCCCCTACACTTATCACTAAGCAGGCCTATGGAAGGGAAGACCCTGATGGATCTAACAGTCTAATAGCCAATGTCACTGCCAATCAATCTTCTAGGGAGAGCTAGCTTAGAAGTCCTAGAAGTGGTGCTCGCTAGCCAATCAATTGCATCAGGATAGATAGATGATTGTACCCATAAGGAAAATTTTACTCCCCAAAAGTCTTATTAACTCTCCTCCAAATCACTCCCAATTCTAAGGGCCACTGTTAAATTTAATACATCCCACCTTGACTGGCTTTCTGGCAAGCCTGTCTGAATTGAACAGTGGCCTCTATCAAGGGAGAAACTAGAAGCCCTCATGACACTAGTGAAAGAGCAGCTTCTGCTCCAACATATTTGTCCTTCCCAAAGTCAATGGGCCATAGTGACAAAATGTAGAGCTTGGTTATCTCAGAGTAGAGTGTTCATGGGGACAAGGGGCCTTTATTTCCTCCTAAGAGGTCAAAGAGAGGCTGGAGTGCTTGTGGGAGGGAGAGCCAGGGTCAAAGCCAGTTAAGGTTTCCCTAAAAACTTTGGAGGGAGGTGAGAGTTCACAATGTTCACTATAAAAAAAAAAAAAAAGAGTTCAGGGGAATGGAGACTGTTACAAGATTTAAGGGCAATTGATAAAACAATGTGAGTCTGGGGCTCTCCTCAAAGGGGGATGCCCCATGTCTTAGCCACGCCTGCCAATGTCCCTCTAGTGGCAATAGATATCAGAGGCTGTTCTTTTTCTATTCTTCTGCTTTGTGTTTTCAGTACCTTCCTCCACCCCCATTAATAACTCTGGGCCAGCCTTACAATAAGAATGGACGGGTCTTCCTCAGGGAATAGCTAACAGCCCCATCTTCTGCCATGAGGCCATGGCCACTCCATTGAAACCTTGCTTAGACCAGTGGTAAATACTGAGTCTTCCCCCATACTGTACTGGTGTGGGAGGGTTCTCCCACTTCCCGCCAACCCACTTAAGGATCAATCAATACCTTCCCAATCCTTGCTAGGATACAAAATACAGCTTATTCTACCCATTGAATTCTTAGGAATGGAAATTTCCCTCATCTCAATATGCCCCCTTAAACCCACCTTTTCCTTCCCCCGAAACTCTCACCTCTCTCCAAAGATTTTAGGGAAACCTTAACTGGCTTTGACCCTGGCTTTCCCACAAGCATTCTCCAGCCTCTCTTTGACCATGAACACTCACCATGAACACTCTTCTCTGAGACAACCAAGTTCTAAATTTTGTCAATATGGCCCTAAAAGATATGGCACTTGCTAGATATGATCTGACAATGCCTGTACAGCTTCTTATCTTCAGTTTCTTCCCCACACTTATAGGAGCCCCATATCAGCCCCAGGGAGTGCCAGAATGGCTTCACACACTATAAGTGAGATAGCTACACTTGATATTATAATTAGCAATGTCAAGGATAGTACCCTGCAAACCTTAGGAGAAGACTTTGGTATCCCTGTCACCCCCTTCTCTCTCTCTCCCCAGTATTCAATGGCTACTCAGAAATCACTCCTGCTTTACTATTTGCCTAATAGAATTCCCAGGACAAATTGTTAATCATTACAATACACTGTCTGAGAAAAGATTAAAAAGCCCATTGACTTCTTTGTGGGCTTTCTTTGTAATGAAAAATGGGCTTCTGCCCTGTCTCTGTGGTGGCTGTCCCCTCTCCCCGCCAAATCTTTGCAAAGAAACCAATCACCAGAGGCCCCTCAATATTTACTGATGGAGGGAAAAGGGGAGGTGCAGCAATAATATACTGCTCCCTAGGAAAGAACCCCCATTATTTGATTCAGAGGGCTGCCCCACCACTCCCCTAATATAAGGAACTATATGCTATCTATTTAGCCCACAAAGAAGTCAATGGACTCTTTAATCTTCTCTCAGACAGTATATATGTCGTTAATCTGTTTCCTGGGTTGTCATGATCCTTTGTCAAACTAGATACCAACCCACTATTCATTCTGCTCATCCATGTTCCTAGTCTCTTACTGGGAAGGGCCACTTTCTTCTACATCTAGCATGTCAGATCTCATAATCCCCTGCCCGGTCTGATATCTGAGGGAATGCCCTCACTGATTGGAGTGTCCACAACCTCTGTTGAGCAAGCAGATTAATTACACACACACACACACACACACACACACACACACACTCTCACACACTTGCACACACACACACACACACACACACACACACACACACACACAAATAAAAAAGGGCTCATGCCTGTTTTTCCCACATTTCTCTTGCTCAGCTTCAGAGGATAATAAAAACATACTCCTCTGGTGCTTTCCTTACTACCACCCAGCTTTACAAACTATGGGCACTAACCACAAGGTCTCAAATCCAATGCCCTCTGGCAAGGTGTTGCCACTCACATTCCCCAATTCTGCTGCCCAAAATACATCTTTGTTTCTGTTGACACATACTTAAATTTCATATGGGTCACAGCCCAAACAGGAGAAAACTCAAAAAAGTTAATTCTCCATATGCTCTCCACCTTTACCATCAACAGATAAAAACTGATAATGGCCCTACCTTTACCAGCTCCCAATTCAAAACCTTTTGCTCACAATGGGAGAAGCTCAACATCCTAATAACCCCCAAGGCCTAGGAAAAATAGAAAGAACACATCAAACCCTAAAGCCCAACTTATAATACAGAAAGCAGATGCCTACCCTCCTAATATACAACTAATGATGGCTCTGACTACCCTAAATGTATTTAATGCTTACAAGAGCTCCAAACACTCTCCTATCCTCCCTCCATTGGCACTCACCCAACTTCTCCCATCTGGTGTGATGGTGCTATCCCTGGGACGGGATTTGGGAGGGACCAAACCCCCTCCTTACAACTGGAAAGGGCTATGTTTGTGTCTTTCCACAGGACCAGTCATGGCCTATTTGGATTCCAGGTGGAAATGTCTGACACCACCCCACCAACCAAGATGGCCCACCTCTTGCTGACAGATCAAGGACTGAGGAGGCAGAGCCACCAACAGAACAAGATCTCCTGAAAGGACATTCATGACCTAGTGGCAGACACCCAGGCCACATGCGTGACCTCTATGGGCTTCCTTTATTCTTATGTCTGTTTTTGTTATTCTTTATTCTAACTCTGCCCAGCCTCTTCCCAGCCTTCCCAATGCCCATCACTGGAGAATCTTAGCTAAGGAGACCTATAACAAACACAACACAATCACAGGGATCCAGGACTGCCCACTTGAAGGATGCTGGACCAGGATTGAGATTCCTCTACATACCAGTTCCATTCCCAGCCCTTTCCTCTTTTTTCCTTACCACAACACAGGTGACTACCTCCAGGAGGCCTTCATATATGGAGGTTGCAGATATTGGAGTTGCCAAATTGAAGCCACCAGTCATGGTGGTGCCATGTTCGCCAACCTCACACTCATTTTTAGCTTCCCATCATCCATCCCTGGGATGATCAATGATGAATGGGAGTTGTAGGTAAGCTCTACCCTAACAGTTATGCCTTACCCCATAGCCAACCCACTACACATCTCTTGCCAGCTTGTCTCTGCCTCCAAGTTGGTCTTTACCCACATTAACATCATTCAACAGAAGAATCAAACTCAAAAAGAGATCCAAGCCACACTCTGCTGGCTACAATAGAATACAATAGAATTTATAGAATTCTTCCTCATGAAAATGAGGCATTCCCAGCATCCTGGCCCCTGAAAACCCCTACTTAACCCTCCCACCCCCAAAAAAGGTTAAATAGCCTGTTTTCCCCTAATTAATCGAACCAGTTCTCTGAAGCTGTTCCCAGTGTGTGTTCTTTGCCTGCACACTCACTGCTGAACACTCACCCCTGACCAAGATCCTGATTGTGCTCACCCACTTGGCTGAGCTTCCCTCCCTCCAGTCTGGTCTGCTTGCACAACAGGCCTGGCTACCCCAGGGGGACGGTGTGTGTGGGGGAATTGGACATGAGGCAGCAGACGACATCTCAGGTAGGGGAATCTCTGCTGCTTTGGTGGTACCCCAGGATGTCACTGTGACAAGTCTGCTACTGTGACATTCTGCTCACCCAGTCTCTGAATACTCACAGTCCCTAGCACATTGTCTTTTCTACTCTGCATCCAGAGTGGCATAAATGCCTTATTCCTGAGGACACTTATGGATGTGTTCTGTGTCTTGGCCTCTTGGTGTCTCTCACAGCTTCCTGCCTGAGTCAAGGGCCTTGACATGCGCTATGTGAGCTAGGAAGGCAGTTGTTAGAGGATAGGTTGATGTGGGCAGATTCTTCAGAGGATGACCTTGATCTGACTTTGGGGGAGGGACCTTGGGGGTTGCAGCTACCAGAGGGCCAATGCCACAAATTTGTTCAACATGTGGACAGGATGGGTAAGATGTGTTCCTTCCATGCTCTGCTGCTCCCTTGGTCCCCTTCCTAAGGTACTCTCCCAGATCCTGGACAGAGCACTTTATGGCAGCAGGAGTCAGGGAACCAAGAAGCCAGTCCCATCTCTTTGGCTCCACTCTGAGCCCCATTCAAGAGATCCAGCCTTCCCGTGTTCCTGTGCCATTGGGAGTTGGGAGTCACACCTTCCATCCAGCTCCATTGGCCTTGATTCCAAATGCCTCCTATCTCCGCTCTGCAGGAAGTCCACTAGCAGATGCCCTGGGAAACCAAAATCCATCTGCAGCAGCAGGAAGCCCTGTAGGAGACAGAGGCAGGCTCTGCTCCCGAGACACCAGAAGAGAGCTGCTTTCTGGTAGCTACCAAACACCTCAAGATGGCTCTCTAGTTGACACAGTCTAGACTTATCTGAGAGAAATCTCAACCAGGAATGGCTTAGATCAGATTAGCTTGTGGGCATGTCTATGGGGGGATGCCTTGATTGTTAAATGATGTAAGTTGGTACAGCACAGTGTGGGTAGCCCCATTTCCTGGGCTACATAAGATGGTTACCTAAACATGAGCCTGAGTTACATTCCTCCATGGTTTCTGCCTCCAGCTCCTGCTCTGGCTCCCCTCAGTGATGGACTGCAACCTATCAGCTCCAAGTTGCTTTTGGCCCGAGTTGTTCCATCACAGCAAGAGATCAAACAGCTATCTGACTATCTGCCCAAGAGATGGGGCTGGAGACAACTTTTTACTAGTGATGATCTCGGGGTTGATGATGTCAAAGAGGTCCAGACCTTTGCTGTCCATGAGGGTTGCCAAGGCTGCCTCCAGCCCCTAGCTCTAGGTAGAGGAGGGAGCCATGTCAGCTCTTCTTAGGCAACAGGACCAAGTCCCAGGCCCAGGTTGGAGCACTGGGGAGTTCCAGTGGAAAATGTTGGAATTGATGGTGTTCTGTGAGCCACCCTGCTGCAGGTGTCAGTCCCTAGTGCTCTTCCCACACAGAATATCCTCCCTGTCTGTCTAGTTCATCATCTGTGCTAGTCATTTGCTTGTTTAGGTTTTACAGTACCAGGGACTGAACCTGGGCCTTGCACATCCTAGTCAAACTCTCTACCACTGCAATTTGTCTGTTTCTGTCTGTGTCTGTCTGTAGCTCTGCCTCTCTCCCTCTTCCTCTCTCTCTCCCTCTGTCTTTCTTTCTTAGAGACTAAGCCTCACTAAGTTCCCCAGCCAATGCCTGAATTTGCTCCATAACTCAGACAGAGGTTCGCTCTTGCAATCCTCCTGTCTCAGCCTCCCAAACAATTGTCATTACAGGCTTGCCCCATCATACCCAGTTTCCCCATAGCTTTAGCGTCATGGTACTAATGGAGTAAATTGAGGCTGAGAGAGACCAAGACACACAGTCAGGTTAGGTCTAGTTACTTTTTTTTTTCTGTGTTCACCAAAGCCATGTGGATAAACAGATGTTCAAAATGAAGATGCAGATTTTCTCTCGGGTGAGTTTCTGAGACCTGAGCAGCCAGCTGGGAGCCACAGGCCCCACGACTCCCAGGGGAGCCGCAGGGCAGCAGGGACACAATCCTCTCAGCTTCCGAGTGACAGAGGGGGTTCAGCGTCCTCCTCTGCCCCTTCCCTGCAAGTGGAGGGCCTACCTCCAGAGAGCGCATTACGCCAGAGCCCCAGGCGGGATCCGCCATTCTCTCTTGGGTGAGTTTCTGAGATCAGAACAGCTACCTTGGAGGAACA
>NW_022196905.1:232775558-232803306 GCF_008632895.1 Mastomys coucha | reverse complement strand
GCATGTAAATAAAGAAAATATAAAAAAAAAAAACCAAAATGAAGATGCAGCCTACTAAATATTCCCATGTGGAAGGGAACAGAGTTTCCCACAGGCCCTGTTCAAAGTACCCTCTGTGTACCCCTGTGTGATGTTACCATTTTAGTGGCTGCATATGGACAGAGATCCTACAATGTCAGGGTTCCTAGAGAATCTGAGTGATGGAGACAGAGACAGAGAGAGATAGATTGTTATTTTTATTTTATTTGTTTGTTTGTTTGTTGAGACAGGGTCTCTACGTAGTCCTGGCTGTTCTGGAATTCACTATGTAGACCATGCAGACCTTGAACCCACAGAGAACCACCTGCCTCTGCCTTCAAGTGCTGGGTTTAAAGGCACGCACCATTTTGCCTGGTAAGGCCTGTGTCCTTAATGTGGGTTTGGCCAACAGTGAGGTGGCAGGAGCAATGCTCTCAATGTGAGCTAGAATCAGGGGTCTGTACACTTCATCATCACACATTGCCACCTGGGAAGAGACTGAGGACACCCAACTGGGTTGAGAACCAGAGGCACTTCAGTACTGCTTGGGAGGGAGCTCTGCAGTGAACAATCTAGACATGGAGACAAGGTAAAGACAGACAGTCACCCCATCCTTTCCTGGAGCCCACACTTACAAGACATAACCTCAGGAATACTAACTGTGGAGATCACCAACCACAGGAAACTCTGGATGAACTTGGAGCTGCTCTGTCAATCAGAGACCAGTGATGAGTGCTCCCCAGATCACAGAAGTGACCCATGAGTCAGATGGCCACAAAGCCTCAGCAAGCACTTGCTCATGTGCTCATAAGAATGTCCATCTGAATCCAGACCCTCTGCTTCTTCACAGAGGTCCTGTCTAAGCTAAGATTGTTATCCCGTTCAAGCAGGGAAGCTGGTGTCTGGGAGAGGTGTCTATCTAGTATTCCCTAACTTCTTACTTCTGCCCAAACAATCTTTCTTCTGGCAGAGAGTAGGAGAAAAGTTAGACAAGAGATCTGGAAGGGTCCTATTGCCTGATTTCTTTTAAGGCCTTTGTCCTCTTAGACAGAGAGGCAGAGAAAAGACAAAGGCTAGAATTGGAGTGGTTCCAGGGTGGAGCACCTGCTGAGGACACACAGGTCCTGATTCCACAGTGTGCATGGGAGGGGATTGAAAAGGCAAAACTGAAGAAAGTTCCCCAGTGTCTGCGGGGGACTTTTGACCCTGGCCCCTGTCCGTATACCAAACTGCTTCTTCCTGTTCCAAGCCAGGACTTCCCTGAGTCGTTTCCATCCTCTATCTCCAAAGCCAAGCCATCCCCCAGGAGAGCTGAGATACCTCTGCTGGTAGCTGGATGTGTTTCACACTCTGGAGATCCAGGACCCAGGAAAGCTGCATCTCTAGGCCTGTTCCCATGATTTGGAATGCCAGCATTAGGAACAAGGAGTGTATTGGGAATACACATTCATGGGTCATACATAATAATTATGAGTCAGACACTTGGGATGGGCCTGCATTCCCAGAAATCTGTGCTCTGCCAGCCTCTCTGAGTTATGCTCAGAACATGTCAATGCATGAGACCCAGGTACCAAATGACCTTCAAATAACCTTGATGTTGACTTAAAGTTACCTAAGTACGTTCACTGGCCATACTTTTAAAATTTAAAGCTCTGGGAAAATTTTTAAAAGTACAATCTTTGACATGGATGACCATTTATGCTCTATCTCTGACCTCTAAGCTATAGGCTTCATGAAGTCTGGATTCATATGGCCTGAGCCACAGTAAGTAAGAACTCCTGGTGTCAAAAGAAAAGGGTTAGTGTATAGAGAACACATAGCTTATTGACTCAAGGACAAATGAAAACTGAGACCCTGAACAAATCTCCTGTTGCCCCATGCCTCCAGAGCCACCTCTGTTCAGGAAAGGGATAAGCCCATGATCTCTCAAGGACTACTCCCACCAGAACTCAGTTTAATGTCCCCTCAATCTAGCCAGACAACACCAGCAGCCACGTAACACCCAACATTCTGTGTGTCAACTTCCTCCTTTGCCCTCTGAGCCTACCAACACAGTCTCAGCCCACCCTCAGCTTCATCTGCAAGTCTCAGCCCAAAAACCCACACTGGGATATCTCTCTCCACCAAGACACTAGCCTGCGGTCCCTGAGGATCTAACTAGTACAGCTTGCTAGAAAGTGTTCCCGCCCAACAGCTTGAGTGATGCCAGTTCCTGAAGGCCACTAATATGCATGGCCAAGTCCATAAACAGGAGGGATCGTCCAGGAGCAGAGAGAGATAAAGGAACTGGGGAAGTCAGGGGAGGAGGATGGAGTGTGACATCTGGGGAGACAGTGGCTTGATAGGTGCCAACTGTGGTCTTTGCTTCGCCAAACTTTGGTCAAGTTCCTAAGCTTTCTAGAACCCTTGCCTAGACTCACTATCAGGCCACCCATCTATCTGACCAAGGTGACTCTACCTGCTCTTATGAGGGTGATGTCTAACCGCTGGCCACCTGTGGCAAGGAGCCTGTTGGGTCAGTTCTAGCAGGCTCTTCCCCAACTCCCTGCTCTTACCCTTGGGTATCAATTCCCACTTGGCCAAGCCTTATTTGGAGTTAAGCCCAGTACTTGTCTACTATCCAGTTCCTTAAAGACACTGCAGTGGCCCCTGTCCTTACAGACACTCCCCTCCCCCCGGCATTAACAAGCATCACTGAATTTTTTTTTCTATAAAGTACTGGGAACTTCTCAGGTTCTTAAAAACACAATAAAGTTAAGAAAACAGAACAAAACAAAAGGCTGAGGACTTTTCAAACATCTGAAGGTCATATGCTCCGTGGTCTGGAGATCAGTGGAAACAATGGATGACTTTCAGATGAAGTCTGAAGTCACTAAGAGCTCAACAGTGTGATCTCTTCTCTACAACAAACACAGCTCGTTTATGGAAAGATTAATATTGTACAAACAGGGGCAGTGGTTATGGAACATTTTACTCTGTCTTTGCAACTTTTATTCAAATCTAAAGTTATTAGAAAAAGATTAAGGAGTTGGGGCTGGCAAGATGAATCAGTGTGTAACTGAATTTCTCACCATGCCTGACCGCCTGAGTTCAATCCCTGGGATCCCCATGGTAGAAAAAGAATTAATTCTAAAAGTTGTTCTCTGACCTCCAGATATAGGCCATGATGTGTATGTCTGTCTGTGTGTGCATACACATGAACACTAAATGATTAAACTTTCCTTACATTCGTATTTACTTCATATGTGTCCTCCCTGCATGCTATGTGCATATGTTTAGATCAGAGAAATTGTCTTTCTCCTTCCACCATGTGGGTCACAGGAATTGAATTGAGTCATCTCTCTGGCCTGATAAAAATATTTTTAAGAAATTACATACACCTTTAAGCCCAGCACTTGGGAGGCATAGGCAGGTGGTTCTTTGAATATAAGGCCAACTTGGTCTACAGTGCAAGTTCCAGGATAGCCAGTGCTACACAGAGAAACCCTATCTGAAAACAACAACAATAATAATAATAAATAATAATCAATAAATATGATGTAAAAATAAGGAGTTGGTTTGTTGTTGTTTATAAGGGAATTCCCTGAAGGAAGCCCATTCTAGGCTCCATAGAGAGGTGGGGGTATGGCCCCGGGCCCTGGGCCTACTGGTCCCTGCACTTTCTCCTTCAAATGTCAGCATTTCTAGGATAGGTCTCATTACTTTTGCCTTTAGGATTTTGTAGGGGGAAGAAGGGGCTTGGGCACTGTTTTGATTTGGGGGATAGTTTTTGTTTTCAGTCAGGATACCACTGTGTAGCCCGGGATTACTTTTCTTTGAACTCACAATTCTCCTGCCTCGCCTCCCAACACTGAGAGTATAGGCGTAGACATCATGCCTCCTGCCTTTAGAGTTTAATGTATTAAAAACTATTAAGGAGACCTTGAAGAGCCTTGGAGACCAGACTGACCCTCGGTTTCTTATTCACAACTATGCTAGCTTCCAAGTGCCTATCTCTAAGTCCATAAAGCCAAGCCACTCAGAGTTTGGGACCTAGGATGGTCTTGCTTCATGTGGCTAGTGACACAGGAGATGTCAGTGTGTGCTTGTCGTAGAAGCCACCCCAGACCCCACGTGGGATTCTTATGACATGCCCAGCACATACGCACACTATGCCTCTTTCCTAAAACCTACAACGTGGGGAAACTGGAAGTCTATATGGTAGATGTGGACAGAGGCAGATGGTCCTGGACAGTGTTATGGACGTGTCTCGGTGCTCTACTTAGGGGGATATTAGCAAGGCTGAGACATCCTATGGGCCATCTCCTGGCTCACGTCCCATGATTTTGATGAGCAGGAGCCATGGGTAGGAAATGGTGAATCCCAGCAGAGGGGATGAAAAGAACAGGTAGACTCCCAACAGCCACTGGTACCCCAAAGCTTTGCACCCATCTCACCTCTTCAAAGGTCATCTTGCCCATTCCTTTGTGGGAAGAGAAATTCAATCACTACAGGAGAAATGACCGCAACATCCTTGTTCTGGCAGGAGATTGTAGACCTCCCCAGGCAGTAGACAGTGACCCAGCCTGGGCTGCTGAGGAAGTCACTGAACAGCTGTGGAGAGACAGGGATCATGTGGCTGGGACAGTGGCTGTCAGAAGGCCACTACCCTCAGATCTGGGTGGGATCAAGCTGACTGCAGTCCTGGGTGGGCAAGAAGCAGTTTGGAGTAGTGGCTCAGGCTCTGGGCTGTAACCCGACACTAACTTAACAGTGATGCAGCAAGAAGTTAGGACTTGGGCTGAAGAGATGGCTCAGCAGTTAAGAAGACTGGCTGCTCTTCCAGAGGACCCTGGCTTGATTCCCAGCATCCACATGGTGGTTCACAATAATCTGTAATTCCAGTTTCAGGGGATCTGACTCCCTTTTCTGAACTCCATGGGCATCAAGCACATGTACAAACATGCAAGTAAAACACACTTATATGCATAAAATAAATAAACATAAAAAATAAAGGAAGTTAAGAGTCTTGTCCCCTCAGGACCTTAGTTTTGTCATCTGTGTGGGGGACAGCCAAACAATTGCTTTCCTGCCCACCTTTGGGGGTATGGAAGGGACACATTCACTTAGCTTTGTGGGCCTCACTTTCCTGGTCTGTGAAATGGGGTGACAACAAAGAAAATAAATGGGATCTCCCACATGCAGAGCCCAGAGCTGGTCCTACTCTGTGGCCACCCAGCAGAGGTGGTGAAAAGAATAGAGCGGTCTTTTTAGCTGTGCATGGTGGCACACATCCTTTAATCTCTGGAGGCAGAGACAGGAAGATCTCTGCATTCAAGGCCATTCTGGTCTACAGATCGAGTCCAGGACAGCCAAGGCTACAAAAACAAATGCACACATACACATGTACATGCATACATACATGCACAGGCAGGAGAGAGAGAGAGAGAGAGAGAGAGAGAGAGAGAGAGAGAGAGAGAGAGAGAGAGAGAGAGAGAGAGAGAGAGAGAGAGGAAGGGATGGGGAGAGGGGGAGGGGGAGGGAGAGAGAGGCATGGAGGAGACAGAGACAGGGACAGATTTTGACAGCCTGCTGTTGCTTCTAATGATATTCGTAGGGATATTACCAACTTCAACTATGACCAGAAGCTGGATTCAGCAGAAAACCAAGCACACACGGTCTCTGCTAGCAAAGTTCAACATTCATTAGAGAATCCCCAAGCAAAATGCACAACTGTAACCAGAGTATGTGGAAGGAGAGAGAGACCAGGCTAGAGCACAAGAGTCTTAGGAAAGGAATCTGAAATAGACTAGGAGGTGGGAGAGACCTACCCTGTAGAGGAAAAAAGAGTCAGATGGTGAAGAGGGTGGGGGAAGACTTCGGGTGGAGAGAACTGAGTGAGCCAAGGCTCCATGGGAGGAGCTTAGCCCACACAAGGAATGTAGGTGGCAGGTCAGCTGTGGGACTGGATCAGAATGCTTAGAAATAAAGAAATGGACAATGCTAGGTTCTGGAGAGCAGCTGAGAGGTGAAACCGGATGCAGCAAGCCTCTGAGACACTGGCGAGGATGTGGCACAGAGGTGCACATCTCTGAGCTTTGATGTTCTCAGAAATCTGTGAGGTATACAGCTGAAAGTAAGACATTTCCTGTCGGTAAAAACAAGTCTGAAAAGTACCCTCACCAAAGGAAGCCACAAGGAGGTTTGGGGTGGTGTATGTGTGTATGTGTGTGTGTGGGGGTATATGAAAGACACAAGTATGATGGTGTCCACTTGCAATCCCAGCTGAAGCAAGAAGATCACAGCTTGGTGAGCAGCCTGGGGTATGGATAGAATGTGAGGCTAGCATGAAGCCCTGTCTCCAAACAACAGCAGCAGCAGGAACGTTAACTGAGCAAGGAGCAATCTGTGCACACCAGGACCGAAGGATATATTTATAATTGAGTATGACATGGTGCAGGGCTTCCCCAGCTGAATGCTTAACATAAAAACGGCCACTGAATGTCTTATTACTCCTGCCACAAATAAATGCAAAACCCTCTTCTTAGAAAATTTAGTTCATCTAGGGAGCAGAGTCTATCCACAGAAGATCCAAATTCCACTAAGGAAGACCTTAGAAGTAATGAAGAATGCCGGCCACACAGGGAGGCCACCACTGGCGACCTGCTAGCCAGAAACAACCAGTCAAGAGGGTAAGTAGCCAATGACTTGAGATAACGGGAGGTACAAGATAAGATTTAAAAACAACTAAATAATGAGAACCATAGTTGGGTGATAACACTGAAGGGGCAGAGATAAGAGATTTAAAAATAAGGTTAGAACTAAAAATTACCGATATTAGAATAAAAAACCCTGACTAAGCTTGAAGCTCAAGGGAGAGCACTTGCTCCATGCACACAAGGATCTGGGTTCGATCCTTAGCACTAAAAGTTAAAGAGATAAGTAAGAAAAATGGTGTCTTAGTAATGACACAGCTATAAAGTAAGATGCTTTGCAACCTCTTTATTACCAACAAGGAAACTAAGGTTCAGAGGTTTGGTGTCTTGCTCAAAGTCAACTTATACAACTGAATCTCTAAGAGGAAATGACTCCCAGGTCAGCAAAAGCCACATAGAGGAGTGGCTGTCTTAATGTTACACAGTAAGCCATGAAGACAGAACTCACTAGCGCTTCTCTGGACAACGTCAGCCATGATGTTGGAGATGATGCTGATTTCCTCTCAGGCCTGGAGTAGAGAGCTCAGGCTGTTTATCTGGCATTCAAGGAGGTCATAGCAGAGGCAGGTAGTGCCTCTGTGTAGTTATGTCTGGATGACTCCCCTGGGAATGAGTACAGGGAAGGGAGAGTCCAGAGAGAAGAAAGCCTGGCTCTGGACATGACTGTTGTAAGGCAGGACACCTGGCCTTGAAATAGACACAAGACACACCCAGGAAAGAAATTCTCAGCAGAAAGATTTATTACCCTGGGTGGGGGCAAGTCGGGGTAGAGGATGTAAAGGCAGATCGAAAGCAGCAGCAGTCGTAACAGCAGCAAGCAAGCAAGGGGATTTTTGTAGGAGTGGATTTTTAAGAAGAAAAGGGGGAAGTCTGTGCTAGGATGAGTTAGTAAATTCTGGTTGGACATGTTAGCCAAATAATGAATTTTGATTATTGGACCTTGGTGTTCTGTCTCAGGAATGAGTCAGTGGCTAAATAAGGGGATGGACCTTGGAGGCTAGCTTTAGGAATGTAAAGGTTTTAGCAAGGGAGAGGAATAGGGGGGAAATCCAAGACTTTTCTATGCTGTGTTTGCTATGCTGAGGCCTACCAGAGCCCTTCATTTACCCGTCCCTTCAGGACCAGCTTCAAGGTGAAGAAGATGAAGTTTGTGAACATTCGTTTAATCCAGGCCAGGCCTAAGGGGACCAAGCATCACAGTAAGATTCTGTGTAGTCATATACATGCATAGAGTACCTACTGTATGTTGAGCAACATTCAGGGCTCCACTACCCTCAGAATCCTCCAAGTTCTCAGGAAATAGATATTGTCATTCTCACGTCACAGCTGAGATTGCTAAACCTGGAAATGCCTGGGGCCCAAGCGTTAACCACATTGCTACCTTAGACTTTCCTACTTCCTGACACACCTTTACCTTCCACATGGCCACGGTTGAAGATTGGCTCTAACGCTTTGATTCAATCAGGAATCTGCGTGTCCAAACATTAAAGGTCCTTGTCCCCGACTGGTTTTTGATTGATCAATAAAGATGCCAGAGGCCAATGGCTGGGCAAAGGGAGATGGGGCGGTACCCTTAGAATTGTGCGGGCTAGGTTGCAGGGGAAAGGAGACTGAGGATCGCCAGGATGAGGACGGATAGCTACAGGAGAGAGCCAACCAGCCATGGGAGAATTTGGGTAAGTGGCCACTGGCCACCCACACTTGAGATGTCCACCTCCTGGTCCACAGAAGAGACCATGCAGGTGTAGGGACATTACAGTACGTGGGGAGAGAGGGGGACCTAAGTCACCTGGGTGGGTGTAAATTCATCCCAAGCCCAAAGTTGGACAGGGGCAAAGGAAGGCAAGTGGAGACACGTGACCAGGGACATCGGGCAGAAATAAAGCCAAAAACCTTCCTAGTCTCAGGGATACAGGGGTCAGAAGTCTTCACCTGGGGTGGCCTCTAGAAAGTGCACAAGGCAGGGGACCTCCTGTCCCCTATACCTTCAGAAGAGTCCCCTGCCAGCACCCTGACTGTGCCCTTGTCACATCTGTCCTACAACTATAAGACAACAAGCAAGTGCTGCTTAAAGTCTCTAAAACTTTCACCATTTGATGGCAAACTGGTAATGAATACAGACTCTTCCTGGAGGTGATTGATGGAAGAAGAAGGGGAGCTCTGCTTGGAAGGTAGCCTCAGCGGGCCTGGAAGCACCCTGAACACGGAGAGGATCCAGGCTTTGGGTGAACCGGAGGACATGTGTGTGGTCAGAGGAGGCCCTCAGAAAAGGGACCAGAGGGCAGAGACCAGCTGGGAGGCCTGCAAGACATTGGGAGTTTCATGCTCTATCCACACCTGCTCTCCAGTGGGTCTGCTGGAGCACGTGAGCCACAAGGTGGTCCAGCTGTTGTCACTCAGGCCCTCGTGTGTGTGTGTGTGTGTGTGTGTGTGTGTGTGTGTGTGTGTGTGTGGTAGGTACTTTACCTACCAAGTGGTCTCCGCAGGTCTATTACACTTTGTTCTGTCCCTTTCACAGAAAACAAGGTAAAGCATCCCCATTGTACTCAATGATGTCAGTTACAGTCATCTAGCCATGCCTGTGTGGGCAACACTTACATAGGAATAAAAATCTATTATTGGCAATCTAGTCTAGACTGCCACCAATGTATGAAAGGTTCTCTCTCTCTCTCTCTCTCTCTCTCTCTCTCTCTCTCTCTCTCTCTGTGTGTGTGTGTGTGTGTGTGTGTGTGTGTGTGTATCTGTCTGTCTTAACAGGTTCTCTGTATGTAGTTTTGGCTGTCCTGGAACTTGCTATGTAGACCAGGCTGGTCTTTAACTCAGAGATCCTTCTGTTTCTACCTCACAAGTGCTGGAATTAAAGTTGAGCAACATCACACCTGGCAAGGTCATATCTCCTTTAACAATTCCCAAGACACATTTGCAGCCTCTGGCCTATTGTGACGTAGGACCAGGATGTCATTATTTTCATTATACAGAGAGAGAAACTGACACGCAAGGTCGCACAGGGACCTGACTGCCTCATGTCCCTCTCACTCCAGCTCTAGTGGTCCTCAGGCTTCCAGCACTGCTAACACCATAGTGACTCTAAAGAGGGACAGGCTCCCTTTCCAACATACCGCTGGTCACACTATAAAAGGTCCAAGACACAAAAGTGTCTTCCTTGGGTTTGAGGCTTAGATACAGAAAGTTGGGTCCCAGGAACTGAACTTACAGTTCAGGTGTGCCATCCCCACTGTGTGACCCCCAAGCAGCCTTGCCTCTCCAGTCTCTCCTTTCTTATTTGTTTAGGAGGGCCTTTAGGGAGATGCAACCATGAAATTAATTAATTAACTAGTTAATTAATTAAAACACAGCTTATAAGGCATGAGGCACATAGTCTGCTCTTGGGCCTGGCCATAATCCCAATCAAGTCAGGAGGACCACTTGGCTCAGAAATCTCAGCACACAGCCTCTCTTCGCTTCATCTTCCTAGAACAGACGAAAGAGATCCTCAAGGCCTGACTCCTGCTGAGGCTGCTTCAGAGGTGAGTACATGCCAGTCATTCCGGGGTCACTTACAGCTGGACAGACTGAAAGCAGGGGGAAGTGTGTCAGTCAGGTCTGCACCTCAGTTCTGCTGTTCCTCCTCCCTTCGGCCAGAGTATGCCCCAAGGCCTTCCCTTCCAGCCCCAGCCCTGTCACCCACTTGTGCAAACCATACTTGATGCAGTCAAGTTGTGTCATGGCCCTCATACCCATCACGCCCTTGATATCTGGATAGGAGGCTCTCTAGAAGGCTATCTGGATGACCTTGGCTGTCTCCTCTGGACTACTCTTCCTCTCTGGAAGAGGCCTCCCAGCAGGGAGCAGGCCCCTGGGTGGGAGTGAGGGAGCAGTCCTCAGGAAACGTGGAACCCCTTCCCCAGATCCTGCTCATACCCCAGGCTATACCTCCCAACACTTAGGGCCTTTGTGATTCTAGTCAAAATGGCGGCCCCAAGCTCCAGCTGCAATGAACCCCTCTAGCTGTACTCAGACCCCTAGCTCCGAATACAATTAGTATGGAATGTCCTGTATGGATAACACAACTTATCCTCCCCACATCCTCATCTGACTGAATCCCAAAGGGATCAGAGGGCTAAGGTCACACAGCAGTTGGTGACTGATGCTTGACTCTGGCCACAGGTTGGCCTCCATTGCCAAGGACACACAATCCCATCTTTGTTCCTAACCCCTTTCCCCCAGGTTCCCTGAAGTTCTCCCTGCTGGGAGGCCTCATCCCAGAGAGGCTGAACAGTGGTCCAGGGTGGGCTGGTTGAAGGTGAGGCTTCTCTGAGCAAACCATTCATCTGGCTATTTGAAATCTAGCAGGGAACAACAAACTTTGAATGTGCGGCCAGAGGAGAAAGGGGAGTCCTGACCTTCAAACCCCCTATCACAGCTCGTCCCTTTCTCTCACCCTCCCTCTCCTCTTCCCCTCTCTCCCTCCCTATCTCCCTCTCTCTCTCTACTTTTGTTTCCCCTGGCCCCCGACCCCCAATCTGCCAAGGTGCAGCCTTGCGCCAGTAGCTACTTTTGACAACAGCAGAGGTCCCTAAAGAAAGACTAGCTGGACAGATAGGCCGGTACGTGCATAGCAGAAGGACTTAGTGATGCAGCACACAATGCCTGCCTCTTACACAGTGCTGCTGGAGCAGGCCCAGAGGCCTCCTAGCAGAGCCAGGCTCAGGAGCGCAACAGCTAGCATGATGCTCCAGCAACAATGGCCAGTGGACAGCCTGCGTCCTATATATGAGTTTGCCCAGCCCCCGTGGGGTTCTTCGGGGAAGCAGGCTTGTGTTGTTGTTGTTGTTGCTGTCGTTTTTGTGTTTTTCTGTCCCCAAGGATTCACCTCCTTTCTGTCCAACACCTTCTCCCGGGGTCAGTGTTGGATGTATGATCAGAGTGCCGCACACTCTGTTCGTCCGCCCTCAAAAGCACCCACACCCTCCTATTGAATGCTTCCTTGCATTTATCGCCCCTTCCTCCTTAAATAAGCCCAGCTACACTTTTATCTCTCCTTGCCACAAAGAGAGAAGTCAAAATACAATGAGCGTTAGTATCGGCTTCCTGGCTTCCGGCTGGCCACAGTGACCTAATCTCGGGGTTTGCTGCTGAAGGGACAGATGAGCGTCTCGGCTGGTAAGGACCTGAATACCAATCTCTCCTTCGTTGTTTTTGAAAGGCCAAGGACCTCTGATTGCCTGACAGTATCTCTCTGGAGCATTCAACTGTACCTTGGCACCAGAACACCACCTTCTCAGCCTCCTGCACGGCCTGCACTTTGGGATACTCCAGTTAGAGAACACGCAGCTCTGTTGCTTACACCTTTATTGTCTTGAGGATGAGGATAAGGCCCAGAGAGGGAGGAGAGCTGTCACAGACCACAGAGCAGTTGGTGGCAGCCTGTAAGAGTTCTGAAAACCCCCATTACCCATCTCTGAGGGGCTAGAGCATAGCTTAGGCCTCCATGCTGCTTCCCTCTCAAGATCTCTTTGCTTTGACAGTTCTTGGAATCAAACTTTTCTGGATTTCTGAATCACTAGGGTTGTGAAGCCTCTATGTCCTTATCTCCAGACAACAGACAAGGAACAAGATAGTCTGTCTGTCTGTCTGTCTCTCTCTATATATCTCTATATCACACCCAGGCTCATGGTGACTGTCCTGGAAGCCCCATAAGGCAAAGAAGGAGTTCTGTTCCCAGTGGAACATAATGTAGAGGGTGCAGCTCCAGAGTGCATACTCCATAGGAGAGGTGCAGGAGGCCCAGGGTTTCAGTGCCTGCCCACTTCTCTGCCCCACATTCTCTTGGATAACAGCGGGAACTATAGTGGAGGCAGGGTATGCCCAGACCTTAGCTACTGTAGCCTGTTTCCCATGGTCAGAGCCCACCCTGGCCATGTCCTTTGACAGTCACTTAACCCAGCATCGTTCACCTTGGAAGAGTTACGGTGTTTCTGAGAATTCTCATATTTATCATATTATTTTAAAAATACAAATGGAAGCCTAGAAATATAGCTCAGTTGGTGTAATGTTTGCCTAGCATGCTCAGGGACCTAGGTTTGATTTCCAGGACTGCATAAGAGCGAGTGTAATGGCACATGCTTGTAATCTCGGTTTGTGTGGTAGTCATGAAGATTAAAGATTAGAAATTCAAGGTTATTTGTGGGTTTCATAGCAAGTTTAGGACTAGCCAGGGTTACACAGAACCCTGTCTGTCTGTCTATCTATCTATCTATCTATGTATCTATCTATCTATCTATCTATCTATCTATCTATCTATCTATCTATCGGCTCATAACTACCTGTAAATCCAACTCCAGGGAATCTAGTACTGTAGCCCGCGTGGTCCTCTCGCCGGGAAGAAGACATGCGGACACTCTAGGTTCCTTCTGCAGCAACTGTTTATTTGTCTCCATCCATAGTGAAAAAGGGGTCGAGCCCAAAATCCGCACTGCTTATATACACCACAGTGCATGTATCTGCCCACAGCGTGGTGTGTCTGCTCATGATTGGCTGTTCGCTCATTACCCTACGTAACGCCCCAGAATGGGCTGTGACATGGCGTCTTTTCACTCTACGCACATGCGCAAACAGTTCTCTACGCACATGCGCAAACAGTTGTTTACTCAACAGCGGAAGTAGGCGCCATCTTGCCATGGCGAATGCCGGCTCCCTACATAGTACCTCTAGTTTCTGTGAATATCAGCACATGCACATACCTAGACATATAGACACACACTTGCTCAGCTTAGACACACACACACACACAAATTTAAAAATAATAATTTTTTTTTAAAGAGATCAATTCATCTGTTAGCCTTTCCATTCCAAAACAAACTTATCTGGTAAGGTGTGCATGATAAGCGGTTAGCCTCCGCATATTTATTCAATGGAGGTCCTGTTTCCACCTCTTTGACCTAGGTGGTCATGTGATTGCTGCCTGCATGATAACTCCCCACTGCTCTGAGAGATTGTGCCAAAAACCCCTACTTAGTGGTCAGCATATCCATCTGGGATCATAGCTGGGGTGTGTCTTCACACAGTAGGTTCTCAGGTACATAGCACATAGTAAGTGCATAGTAAATGCTGGTTGAATTGTGTGTAAACTGGCAAGCATGGTAGCTTACCCTTCATATACATCTTATTCCATTCTCATGATAACCCTATGAGAGTTATTACCTTCAATAATCTGAGCTCAGGAAGGTTCCTCCAGGTGACACAACTGAAAGAGGTCACAGGACTTAAACCCCAAAGGTCACATTCTGCAGTCATCTGTATAGTGCCAGAAACAGTCATGTTCCATCTTCAAAGAGCAACCACCATGGAGGTCTCTAACACATTGTGGGCCATGAGTCAGGCTTGCCATAGCTCTCTCACACTCCCATTTTCCCATCTAGCTTTCCCTGGTGGTGGGCAAAATTGTGACCACTAGCAAAGTGTCTACTGACTGTGTAGTGGCACGTTCTCCCCAGCACAGTCCCCACGAGTGAGTGCCTGAAACAGGAGAAAGGGAGAGGAACAGCACTGGTGACAGAGCCCACACAGCCACTGTGAGCCTTTCTCTCCCTGCCTTTGATCGGTACACTTTAGGCCAATAAAAGACTGTCTCAAAAGATGTGAAGCCAGGTGTGGTGGTGCTTGTCTTTAATCCAAACACTTGAAAGGTAGAAGTAAGCACATTTCTTTGACCTCAAGGTCAGCCTGTTCTACACACTGAGTTCTAGGCCAATCAGAGCTTGATGAGACCTTGTCTCAAAGTTATATACATTCATCAAAGAAGGTGGGAGGTCTTCCTTAAGATAACACCTGAGGTTGTCCTCTGACCTTCAAGTGCTTCCATGCACCCAAGCTTAAAGAAATGAAAAATAAATTTGCAAAAGAAAGCTAGTAATGAATTTCTTTCCTGAAATAATATTGCTTGTGAGGAAGGATGTGGGCATTGGGGAGAAGCAAGAGTGGGTATCAGGAAGGAAGAAGAGCAAGCATCAGGGAGGAGCAAGAGTGGGAATCAGGGGTAAGAAAGAGTGGGCATGAGGGAGGAAGGAGAGCAAGAATTAGGGAGAAATAAGAGTGGGTATCAGTGAGGAAGAGGAACAAGCATCAGGGGGAGAAAGAGTGGGAATCAGGGAGAAGGTAGAGCAGGCATCAGGGAGGAACAAGAGTGGGCAATAGGGAGGAGTAATCTAACATGCCACGCCCACTCGTCTACTCCAGTTATGTCTGCAGTATCAGGGTTAAAAGCCTGATCATGGACAAGAAGCATTATGACTTCAAAGGGAGTTTGTGCCTCCTGGGTATTCAGTCAGTCGTTGGCATCCCCTAACTCAGACATGTTCCAGATTAGTCTTTCTAATCGTTAACATGCCTTCTTATTCAGATATAAAGGTACCCCAAGAAATGATTCATAAATGGCTAAAAAAGGGCGTTGTTCCCTGGCCAGCACAATGTTCCAATATATCCTAATTTATTTCCAAGCTGTCCTTAGCTTGGAATTTCTCACAAGGAAGCTGCCTTATCAGATAGGATGTCCTCAGAGTTAGCAACAGAGGTCAGGCACCATTGCTTACTGTTAACATAGTCAGAATTCTCAGGGCAGTCCCACAGAAGACAGAATTGTTTTACATACCAGAGAGTAATTGAAGGGCTTCCCTCACTTAAGGGCATTTTCAGGAACTGCTAGATTGGAACTTCCTGGTGCTTGCTTCCAGCAGACACAGAGAATTAGCTTGGGAATACTAAAATAGCCCCAGTGGAGAGGGCACCACTGCTCTTCCACTTCACACCTGGATGCCTGGATGCCTGATCTTACCTTGGTGTAACCATCACTTGCCTATGTGATCTTACTGACCTTGATGTGACTGTCATCTGCCTACGTGACTTTTGTCATTCATCCTGTTTTCTGTATACTATTTAAGCCTGGTTTTCACTTTGTGCACAAACTTAGATGGACTAAGACTTAGACTTAGATTCATTCATTCAGATTCAAGCTTCGAGCCTCATGCAGTCCGCAGCCCCCCGTCCCCCAGCCCAGAGCACTTGGGCCCGGGGTGTGTGTGTGTGTGTGTGTGTGTGTGTGTGTGTGTGTGTGTGCAGCGCCTGTCCAGAAGAGGTGGCTGCTTTAGACCTAGTGTGTTTTAGGTGGCCTCAATGTACCTCAACTGCTGAGCTGCCAGATTTCTCATTTCTCTTTTGTAATGACTGTAAAAGCCTCATGCCATTTTTAAAAAATACACTCAGATTCATCACTTCCTTGTGTCGATTCTGTCTGTCACTCACCAAATTTTTTTCCCACCTGATCAGAACTCTCATTCCGCAGAACAAGAGGTCCCGGCAACGAACCCAGTCCGTGGCACTAACCTAACCACATACATGTCAGCATGAGTGCAACTTTATGAGTGTTCTTCGGGTAGGCACACATGCACATGTATACATATGTATGTGGAGACCAAAGGACAACCTCCCCACTTTTTTAGATAGGATTTCTCACTAGCCTGGAATGCACTAAGTAGGCAAGTCTACTTGGTCACTAAGTCCCTAAGAGCTTCTTGCCTCTGCAGTCATTCCTGGATTTGTTCTTTGTTTTGTTTTGTTTGTTTTGTTTTACATTAGTTCTGGGAATCAAGCTCAGTATTTTGTCTGCAGGTTATTGAATCTGTGACAACATGAGTAAGTATATAGTCTCATTTCAATATACCAGAGAGCCCAGCCTTGAGTGTGTATATGTTGTTCTGCAGAGAACTTTCTGGAAGGACAGACACTAAATTATTAAGTTGAAAGACTGGGATGGGGCTATTGTTGCCTTTGAGACCCACAGGACTGCCAGGGTCTTCACATTTAAGCATAGGTACAGTAGGCTGTGAGCTTGAAGGATCTCTTAAGAAACAGCAGAATTACCAGATGACAGTTTTGTGGGAGCCCAGCTTTGGCCACGTAAGAGCTACATACCTGAAAGCTGTGGGATTTATCAAAACCTCAGGGTCTTTCTTTCAAAGGGATTGTAAAATCTAGTTTTTCCTCCTGACCACTTAATTCCCAGAAATAATGACTCTGAGACTCATTACTTATTAATAGGTGCTTATGACATAGCTTTAGCTTGGTCTCTGACTAGCTCCTAACTTATTTTCCCTTTTATTCTAACCTGAGTTCAGCTATGTGGCTGGTTTCCTCTCCTTGTCGCCTTATGTCTGTCCCATCAGCATTCTGGAGAGAATATCTCCCTTATTCTAAACCTGAGTTCAGCTGTGTGACTGGCTTATATCCATCTCCTCTATGTTCTCTGGGCGAATCTCCTTTGTCCCTATTTCCCAGAATTCTCTCTCTCCTGGCTGGATATCTCACCTCCTATTTCCTGTCTCAGCTTATTGGTGATGCTTATAAAAGATTCTCTCTACAGAGAGTGATGATGAGACAAGCCATTGTGCGGGAAGGGGGAGACTGAGCACAGTGGCTGGTCCACAGCTTGCTGCCCAGTTTTCAATGTGTGCTGGCATTCTTTCTGATTAGAAGAAGTACCTGCCAACCAGTGTCTGTGCACCAGTGAGGCCTTGAGAGCCTCCAGTGGATGACCTGCTCATCATGGAAAGCTAGTTCATCACAGAGCAGATGTTCAGTAAACTCTGTAAACTTAAAGAGGACCAAAGCTCCCTGTTGATCACTGCAGCCACCACCAAGATGGCCCTGAGGTGTTTCTGTGGATGCATGGCCCCTACTATGAATCCCCACACTACACACAAGCCAGGGCCAAAGCTTACTAATGTTCTGATCAGGCCCAGAGCCTCAGAAGGAATGGCAGATAGCTCCATAGTGTCCAGTGCAGGACCTCCCAACAGAGCCCCAACTGTGGAGGAGCCAGAAGGGCTAAGCCAGCCCTGCTCCTTGGCATTTGTACTTCAGGAATCCAAGCTGACTGGGCCAGGGGCACCCTTCCTGGCATTTCAAAGGATCTAAAGTTGCCTCAAGGTCCTAACCCACCCTATAGCAACCAGTCTTTTTTCTGAACCCTGGACCTTCCAGAAAGTTCAGCCAGAGATCACTGGATAAGACAGAGGACTGAAGGAGGTCTAGAAAGATGGAGATGAGACAGAAAGATGCCAAAGCGTCTGGAGTCAGGCTCAGAGCTAATCTTACCTACCAGAGACCCAAGAAAATGGGAGAGTTAGGACTGGCTGAGTCAGCTTCTGCCCAGACATGGTTCTGTTCTCTGGTGCCTGCTGACTGGCCATCTTGGCTTCCAGCCAAGCCAAATCCCTTACTATAATACTGAATGTTGAGAGAAAATTACTGCACTTGCCACCTCCATGGCACTATTAATAGCATCCATCCAAGATACACATATGTGATACACTCTGTCCACATACCTGCCCAGACAGACATTTGTATGCAGGAAGCCTAGTGCACCTGTGTGTACAATATGCCCATGTGCAAATAAACACATGCCAACTACATGAGACATCCAGACAAATCTGACTGTGAGGCACACTCACCATTAGTACACATGCAGTCCCGCCCACAGCAAGCCCCCAAGTGCACACATTTTAGAATTCACCTCATATGATCATGGTGACAACAGAGACCTTAAAGGGTAGTGAGTGTCTCCTGTCAGTCTTGCGGGAACAACCACACTTTCCCCTTTAACTAAAAATGAGTTTTAAAGGGACAACTGGACTTCCTCACTTTAAAAGAATACATTATACTTAATACCTTAAAAAAATAACACAGTAAACAGACATGTGTTTCATCCAGCTTGCCCTGCACCTGTGCCACCAGGGAGACCTTTAGAAGGCTTGCCTGGCTTTCTTGGACCCTCGTGAACTCAGTATTGGCAGAGCTGGTGTCAATCTGTGTGTAACAGGAGCTTGGAGCCAGTGTGATTTCCCTTAGGCACCCTGCTGGATACAAACAGGCCCTCTTGTGTCAACCCTATTGTCCTTCCGTGGGAACAATCCCAGGCCAGCCCCAGCCAGCCAGCTGTCATCAGAACAACCCTCTGCCTTTCCACTGTCTTCTGCCACTAGTACCAGGTGGTGTCTCAGTGCCCCCATTCCCAACACTGCCCATCAGCCCTGGTCAGCACTCTCTGCTGTCTTCTTGTCTGTTCCTCCTCCATGAGCTGGCTCTAAGTAGGTTTGCTGTATCCATGGGGATGCAGCAGAACCGACCTTGTACATCCTTTCTCTGGCCATAAGGGAACTATGCTAGGAGATGCGTTCTCCAGTGACTATTAAAAACACAAGAGAACCAGCTGGAGAGGTGGCTCAGCACTTAAGTGTGCATACTGCTCTTGCAGAGGACCTGAGCTTAATTCCCAGCACCTATACTGGGAAGCTCATAATTATCTGTGACAACTCCCCCCACCCCTTACACACACATTATTTTTTAAGTTTTTCCTTTAAAGAGAAACACACGAGCATTTATAACCTAAGAGATCTATGGTGCTGGCTGATACAGTCTATGGGACTGTCATCGTCTACAGAAGAAGGAAGTGGAGGGAGCATCTTCACAAGTCACTGAAGACACTTGGCTCATCTCCCCTCTTCCTTCTTAAACTCCAACTCTGCGGAGTACACCGCCATCAAACTTCACGGCTCACTGCTCTTCCAATGGCCCCAGTCTGCCTTAGCTACTTTTAAAATAAGATTTATTTATTTTATTTACATGAGTACACTGTAGCTGTCTTCCGATGCACCAGAAGAGAGCATTGGATCCCATCATAGATGGTTGTGAGCCACCATGTGGATGCTGGGACCTGAACACTGAAGAGCAGTCAGTGCTCTTAACCACTGAGCCATCTCTCCAGCCCCTAGCTGATACTGTCTCACATGAGCTGACCCGTCCATTTCTGGGTCTCATCCCTTACCACTTCTCTTGGCTCAGTCTCAAGCACATTATCATGTGAGATGTGTGTCCTGCCAAGCTCTCTCTAACCCCAGGGCATTTGCAGTTCTTCAACCTGTTCAGTTTCCTCAGGGCTTTTCCAGACCTCGGCCTAGTCTTTCCTCCAACACACACAATCACTACCATCTATTCACTACGTCATAATTCCTCTTCCTTCTACGCATGTTCTGTATCTTCGTACACCTTTGTGCAATCTCTATTGGCTTACCAGGATGTAAACCCCACGTGGATTTACCAGTACTAACTGCTGAATGTGTGTAATACCATGCATTTATTTATGCTCTGGTCAGCCAGTGGTGGCCCCCACACCTTGATATCGGTCAGCACCTCTGTCTTTGGGTACACACACTTTCATGTACTGGATCCCAAGTGCTTTACCAAAGGTCCACACGGAAGGCTTGGTTCTCAGTGCTGAAGTGTTTAGAGGTGGAGCCTTTGGGATCTAACTGAATCATGCAGGCCCTGATCTTACTGGTGGACTAATCCACTGATGGATTCCTAGCTTTACTAGGTTACTGGAAGGTGATGTGAACTTTAGGAGGTGGGCTTATTTGGAGGAAGCTGATCTCAGAGCAGTGAGCCTTTTGATGGTTGGATATATTTAATCCCTGGTTTCTTTCTTAGTCTTCTCTCTTCATTCTTTTTTCTCCTCCCTCTCTCCCTTCATTCCTCTCTTCCCGTTTCCTAGTAACACCCCTTTTCCCACTCTCTTCCTCCCCCATCTCTCTCTCTGCTTCCTGGACTCCACAAAATGGGCATTTTTGCCCTACATACACCATGCCATTGTGTTCCATCTCACCACAGGCCTGGAGACTATGGAGCCAAGCAGTCTGAATCCCCCAAAGTACGTCCTTCAGATAAGCTGAATTTCTTGGGTATTTTGTGACAGGCTGATTGACATTGCCTTGACTGGAGACGTCTGCCCAACCTGATACTCTTCACCATTTAAATCTTCAGATTCACTTAAATCTTTTGGGTTGGGGCCTGTCTCTTCCTATAGACTCCAGCCTAGATGGGGAAATCTCAGCCTTTGCTGGAGACACCACATACACTTTGTTCTCAGAGACAAGTAAGAGAACAGTCCCTGATACAACAAGTGTCCCAGCCTGCCGGGCATCCCATGTTGGCTGACATGACACACAGGGACAAGGAGCTGAGACTCTTCAGCAGTCCGGGTACTGCCAGAGAAGCAGAAGCAGCTGGGATGTGTGTGTATTGTTGTGGGCTTTTGTGCTTGTGGCTGGGCAGGTCTGCCATGGAGGGACCTCAGGCAGGATTTAAGGCTGCAGCCTGGTTTCTCCTCTCTGAGGAGACCTTAAGTCTGTGAGCCAATTAAGTGGGCCTTCCCAGGTTATGGAGGGCCACCCTTGATTTACAGGCACCTGATCGCAGCACTCTATGTGTACAAGCCAGACCACACTGTTTATGTGTTTGGAAAGCTGGACTCAGACAGGCTGAGTTGGACCAGTGCAGTTCTCTTTTGTCAACTTGACACCCGTGCACATCTCCTTAGGCCATCTTTAACCTCCAGATAAATGACAATGATTCCTTGTGCAGTAGAAACACGCAGACCTTCTCCTCAGAAGGATATGCACAGTCCCTGGAAATGGCCACTTCGTTCCCTGAGAACCTGGGGCTTACATTCTGGGACATAAATTACAACTATTAATTAGTATCTATGTTAGATGATAAAGGGTAAGAGGGAGAGGGAAGCAGAGTGACACAGATGTGTCACTTACAAGTTCCCGACAGCTATTCACAACGAAACAAGATGTGCACTTGGCAATGGCATTGCTCAAGCGAAGCTGGTCACATGACTGCACATGGTGCTTTCCTATTCGTCCTCCACCTTCCGTTGTGCTGAGGGAGCACTATGGTCATGGGGGCTTCACTCCCTGTTGAGGGGATCCAGTTCTTCTTTCTTAGTCCCGACTGAATTGAGATGTGATGGCCCCTTTAGAAGGGAGATAGTACAGAGACATTGCTTCTGTATCCTGTCTTCCCCTCTGCTTCTGCCAAGCGGCCCAGTTTCCTCTCAATCACCAGGATCTATTGCTCCAGTTAATAGAGTGGCTTCCTTCTTGTCACTGCAGAGGCATAGGGGGTCCAGAGCAGCCAGGCCATGTCATGCTTGGCTCCCAGGTTAATCCCTCATTATTGTGGGCTGATTAAATTAATTGAATTGTTCCCTATGCTGTTGGTCTGTTTCTGTTGCTATAACTGAATACTACAGCCTGATAGTTTGTGCAGAATAGAGGGTTTTGTAGCTCACAGTTCAACAAGCAAGGGGGCTCAATGTCAAGATGCCAGCACCTGGCGGAGGGCCATTGGTTACATGATAATATGGAGGGGAGGCTTCATATGGACAAGACTGGAGAGCTATAAACTAGGGTCTACTTCAGAAAGCCACTAATTCCATCAAGAGGGCCCCACTCTCATAACCTCAGATAACTCTACTTCCCAAAGGTGTCACCCCCAAAGACTTTCAATATATGAATTTGGAGATCGTTTTCAACATGAAAATTGGGGAGGGGGGAACAGACTCAGAACCTATCACCCACTAATCCATGTCTATCCAGAACCTCAGAGTGTGTGCTTTTATGGAAATGGGGCATTTTCAGTTTTAAAGCCAATGGCTAGCATCCTCATAAGACAACATGAGGATGCAGAAGCACAGAAAGAGGGGATTTGGGCCAGGTAATGGTGCAGTGAGAAAGGGGAGTGGTATAGCTGCTTAGCCAGAGAGCATTGGGTTGCTAAGACACTAAAAGTGAAGGGTCCAGAATGGATTTTCCATCAGAACCCCAAGTTAGGAGCACCTTCAGAGTCCTAGCCTCCAGAACTCAAGAATGTCTTCAGGTCACCTGGTTTGGGGATTGAGGTTCTTACAAAGCCTTAGGCATTTTATATACACCACATGACCTATGCCCTCTAGATGCTGGGCCAAGGTGCAAAGGTTTTACTAGGGTAGAGTCCCTCTCCATCCTGGTTGATTCCATACATACAACCCCTCAATGGATGTTGTCCCCACTTTGCAAGGCACTGCCACATGGTGGTGCTGTAACTGAGTCCACAGACGGCCACTCCACAGCTACTTCAGAATGCAGGCTTCCATAACAAATCATCAGGAGCCAAGGCAATACAACACAGGCATTTGTCCATGTGAAATAGCATCAGCAGGGTCAGGTCATGCTGGAAATCTCCATGGAAGATCACTTCTTGCTCCTTCTGGCTTTGGATGGTGCTGGTGATACTCGCATTATTATTATTCGACAGTGTAAGTCCAGTCTTCACTTGTCTTCATAAGACTGTCCTCCTGCAGGGTTCAGATTTTCCTGCTCCAAAGTCTATCTGCAGTGTAACTTCATCGTAACTAGATTATCTGTTTATACTCCATTTCCAAATCAGGTCACATTCACAGGCTCCATGTGGATAGGTTTTAGTGAACACTATTTGGTCCGGTGTAACGGGATACGGCAGCAAATCCCACTGGGTGTTGACCCACTGCGGGTCTGTGGGCCCTGCGTGTACTGAGGAGGAGGTCCTTATCAGAAGTGGTGCTGCACAGAATACCATGAAGACACAGCAGCATTGGCATGAAATGCTCTCCGCACACAGAAACAAAGGACTTGATAACCATCCTTGTGACTGGCACACTGAGCGCTCAGTAGTGGCTGCGAGCAGGTTCACCATTGGTAGAAGAGTTCATGTTGCTGATTCTAGGCAAGGCCTCCATCCCTGTCACCCTGATACGTTCATGAGCCAGTGGGACCATGGTGGGAGGAGGGGCGAGGGAAGGAGGCTAGCTGGCATCCACAAGTAGGTCCTTCTGCCCACTTTCTCAAAAGTCTTTCTGTGGCGCTTACTCCTTCATGAGAATTCACATAGGACACAGGTACCATGATCCCTCTGCCTGTTCAGAGGTCCACCTACATGCCTCTTTCCAGGGCTCCTGTCACCAGCTTCTTAGTCATATTTCTTCCGAGTCTTTGCCCAACTAGCTAAACCACCAGCCTCAGCCCAAAACCAGCATATACAGAATTGGCATATACCACAATATAATTAGGATACACCACAGTATAATTATGAACAAGGTCTAATCAGGATGCAGTTGCAGTTCTGGATGTTTCTCTTGCCCCAAACATATGATCCCATTAGCTAAAGGTCTGCCCACAAGAAAGAGTTCCCTAAACCGCTGCCATGTCTCTGGGATGCTTCAAAGAGAAAGAAAGAGAGGGGAGGGAGGGAGGGAGGGAGGGAGAGAGAGAGAGAGAGAGAGAGAGAGAGAGAGAGAGAGAGAGAGAGAGAGAGAGATAGATAGATAGATAGCTGTCCTTTCCCAGGTGCTGTTTACATATCACCATATCACTCAGGACTATCTTTGAAGCAGGTCTGTGGGCTCTTCATCTGCCAGCCAATCATAGGGAATTTGCATGAGGGCTTAGGGGGAGACTGGGAAAGAGGGAGTTTATCAGGGGTGAGGACCACGGGCCTGGGACCTTATCACAGACACAACGCATCACTTTGATGAGAAATTGATGCTTGAAGAGTCTCCTCTAACCCTGCAGACTCCAACAGCATTAGGGACCATTCCTCTGTAACACACTAAGGCAGCGCCAGCACTTGTTTCCTTTGGTAGAGACCACCTTTAGGTCTATGTTCTTGTTAACTAGTTAGAGCTCTTCCTAACCCCTTGTGCCAGAGTACTCAATGAAAACCTCTGCTTAGTGGGTACACATCAAAGCACTCCAGGTTAACCCGCTTTGAATTTCTGCCACCAGAGCTTCATCCCTCACATCCAAAGAACACTGTGCTGTAACTCACTTCCAAGATGAGATTCTGGGCTTGGTTTCTGGCCATCTCTGCCTATGGCTACCCAGGCATAAGGACTGTTTTCAGGGCAGATGCAGCTTTAAAGTCACTCATGAGGAACCTGGGTTGGTGACTAAAAACCTCTCTAGTCTCATCCTTTCCTTTCTTAGTTGAAATCGAAGTTTCTCAGAAGAAATAATTAGGCCCCGTACCTTAAATTTGGGGGATCTAGTATTGGTGGGCTCTACATAAGCTGGTGACATTTAGGTAGTAAATGGGGCCATACACAGGCACAGCCCTAGTTACCAAGAGCTTCTGCAGCCTCACCCCTTGCTGGCACAAAGAACGATTTAGAAAAGAAGTATTTGGGTTACTTAAGAATCAGCAGCTGAACTGTTGCTTCTCCAGTGACAAAAGACACAGCAAACTTGCCAGGACAATGGAGTCTCTACCACGGTCATTCATAGCAAAACTTTATTGAACAGAAAACTGGCAAAGGTTTTACCTCTGCCAAGTCGCCGCCCTCGGTTTAAAGTAAAGCACTGCATTTTAAAAAGCAATTATACATAAGTCTCTCCTAGAAAAGTCCTGCTAACATGTCTAGCAATTCACTGATTATATAAAGTAGTACACTTAGTGTAATTTGAACATTCCAACAGGAATCAAATCGAACCAGCAGAACCGCTTCTGCATCTATGACTTCCATGTAGAGCACACATGCACACACGTCTATGACTTCCATGTACAGCACACATGCACACACATCTGGGGAGGTGCTCAGGCAGAACATGCGACCCTGGGCCTTCTGCTTACAGTGCCTATGAAACTACATACAGTATACATTAAAGCTCTTCAGAATAACGACATGAGGGGCCCTGTTCAGTTTGTACCACGGCTTCATGTCTTAGTTTGTGCTTTTGCTTGGCACAGAAGCACATCGTCATCCTGTGGCTTTTCAATGACTCTGTTGAGTCCACACCAGGGGAGGAAAAGGAGCTGGAGCCAGATGATCCAGTCCAAGCTGTCAAAGCCTCCAGCGAGAGAGCACAAGGGCCATCAGTTTGCTAGGGCTGGCGGGCCTTCTGGAAGAAGAGAGGCAAAGAAAGTCTTGAAGACTAGCCATGCTGTGCTCATAAATGAGGGGCTGGTGTGCTCACGGTCCAGCACTTCACGGTCTGGGGGTTGACGGTTGGGGTCTTCCATTTCAGGGTCAACACCTCCCTGCAGGCAAAGAAACAATGAGAAAAATGATTAGGGCCTACAGGAACACCTATCCTGAAGTCGGGTCAGGGTAAAGCCTGGTGGGCTGATGATCCCTGGGGATGAGTCCTTAGCTGCAGGAGGTACATCTCCAATTCTACAGCACATCTGCAGTTGGCCTTCCATAGTTTAGAACACTGCTCTTGGCCAGTGTCAGAGGAAGTGACCTTCGGTTACTATCAAACAGTAATTAACTTTGCTGCACGCTAACCAGTCTTCTAATTAATCTAATCGGGACAGTGTCCTGAGCTAAAAAACCAACCTGGCAACTCAGTGTTCTAAAAGTAGACTAGAGAGGCAATTTCTGTTATTCAGGATTACGCATTAATATGCCTTATGAAGAAAATCTATTCTGAGATGTGGTTATGTACCCAGTCAATTAGAATAACTATCCACCAGCAGTTTCCATAGTTAAGTATACTGTTACATATCTCTTATTCTCAAAATGTGGGTCAACCTCCCCATCATTACATATGTAGAAATCCCAATTGCCATATGCCTATATAGAATATTCAAAGTCTTAGAAATAGCTGCCATAAGAATAACTTTTTGAAAAACCATAAAATACTTAGCCTTTAAAAATGGCAAACCACTAGTTTACAAGTTTGAAGGCTCAGGACTAGAGTGGGCAGGGCAGTGAGGCCTGTACCTGGAGGTTATTGTTAGGGTCCTGGTTGGCAGCTTCTTGAGGACCATCATCCGCAAAGTTCTGAACTGGCCTCTGTCTGAATGGAAACCAACCAACGTGGTGCCTTTGAAGAAAGCACAAACAGGCACATGTCAGCTAAGTCACTGTGGGGTTCACACAAGAATCTGAAGGCCCCAAAGCTTATGCAATACCAGCTGTACAGCCATTCTGTCAGCCCCTAGATTCTCTCAGGCCTCTGGTCCTTAAAAGCAGGGGTGTGTGTTTTATTCACTGGCAAAAAATAATATCTGGATGCAGTGAGTGCTAATAAATGCTTGTTGATATGAAGTAAACCTGGCACTTGAAAACCTCAATGGAGCCACGGTATAGTGGCCTGGGGCCTGGTAACTCCAGCCCCAAGAGGCTAAAGAAGGAAGCAAAGTTTGAAGCCTGTCTTGGCTACAGAGGTCCATGCCACTGGCCAACTCAGCAAGACCCTGTCTCCAAAAAAAAAAAAAAAAAGAAAGGAACAATCTGAAATTATAATTTAGTGGGAAGTGCCTGATTGCCTGGATGGAGGCAGCCTAGGGTTCTACTCCAGCACCACAGAATCAAAGCAAACCAAACTTAATAGAAATGGGAAATATAATCTATATAAAGCTGCTGTAATCATACATATATATATATATGTGTGTGTGTGTGTGTCTCTGTGTGTGTATATCATATAATAAGAACCTCAATTTGGTCACAGAAATATTTGATTCTAGACATAGAATGTTTGATAAAAGGCTTTAACTGGAAAAAAAAATCTAACAAAATTCAACTTTCAAGACAAAATATTAAGAATGCTTGTGCTTCTTACATGTTAAAAAACTAAAATCAAACCCGATTTTACTATAAAAGAAAGTTCTTCTCTCCCTTCTAACCAGAGACCTCTCCCTCCAGGCCAAGCTTTCTGGGGCCGTATCCTCAAGATGAGCTCTGCTACACACTGCTGGAAACTGAAGCAGCCCTTCCTACCACCTACTTAACCACAACCAGCCCTCTGGCCGGGACATCCTTCGGACACTGTCAAATGTCCCCTGTTGGGGGTGGGGGGTGATGTAGAATTATCTCCAGTTGGCAGCTGGAGCAAACACAAAGTGTGTAAAGAGTCACCGGCCCTGCGTGGCTGTGACAGCACTGTCTGAACTTTGTCCTGCAAGACAGCTACAGCCTGATAAAAAGGCACTCTGTCCTGAAAACAACTATAGCCTCTTATGCTTCAGGATGGCTCTGTACTGTACTTCATGAGCCTGTGAGCCTGACAGGTCATTTATCCACGGATCAGACGATGAAAATACTCTTCTTGGTTCTATGCCCCAGTGTAGGGGAATGCCAGGGCCAGAAAGTGGGAGAGGGCGGGGTGGCAGGCATG
>NW_022196905.1:232765425-232775539 GCF_008632895.1 Mastomys coucha | reverse complement strand
AAAAAAAAAAAAGAAAATACTCTTCTTTGCTAACACTGGTTTTCTGCAATTCTGTGTTAGCTCTTCTAGAACCGAAAGTGCCAGAATGACGAAATTTAAGGACACCTCCTTTAAGGGCCACAGACTGAAAGAAAATATCTGTACTCAAGTGACGATATAGTATCATTTTCAGTAAAGGTAAAATAAGAGCCCACGTGCTTACAGGTACATGACTACGGTGGCGCCCATGACCATGAGGAATCTGCTCAGCGAAGAGTAGAAATAAAGGATGCTGAGGAAAACGGAAAATGTCGCCGCTGAATAGGTCCAATCCAACCAGTCTCGGTTGATCTCATCATCTTCCTCCACCAGGGGGCCACCTTGTGCATTCATCCGCAAGTTCTGATTGGCTCCGGGATTAACAACCGCTTGAGCAGCTGCATTCTGATTGGCCGGCTGGTTTTCTGCAGGAAACTGGTTGTGTATAGGGGCTGGAGCTGGTGTAGAGACGACAGGTATTTCTTGTGTGCCTGGTGTTGGGACAAAAGCTCCTGATGCAGCAGTGGCAGCTAAGCTAAAATAAAAACAGAAGCAGACGCAGCTTTAGGCAGGGTGTCCTAGAAATGGCAATACTAAACATCACATCTATAAGATGCCTTTTCTAAGAAGCTGTATGGCAAAGCTTATCAATACACAAGCTTTTACATCAATACACAGCCTTGAGGCTGCCATCATTTCTACCTTACTACATCCAGTACCACAAAGAACAGGGTCTGCGGAGTCAGGAAAGCACACCCCTCTGTCCATTTGGCACTTCATAATAATGATGGGATTTCTCTCCATTCCCAGCAGCCATGTCCACAGTAGGACTCACTATTGCATGTAGTATTGCCTTGCATAGATCTGCTGGAACCAGGAGAGCTGCAGCCACCCATACGTTGTATAGCCGGAGAAGCCAGGCCCCAAGCCTTGGAATGTCTGCTGGACAGTTTCAGGCCTGCACACAGATTCCAACAAAAGAACGTTTCAAGTTGGTTGAGGATGACGAGCTTACTACTAAGCTATAATCAGAAATCAAAGAGACAGGACAGGCGTCACAGTAGTCAACTCTATCATGCACCCTGAGCAGCAGATCCCATGGGAAACAGGAGCCCCGTCCTGCCCTGGGTTCTCATTGTGTTGGCAGGGAGGTGTGTCATGCTTTCTGCAGAGCCGTGCAAACAGTGCTTTCCCTCTCAGGCCCCACTCAGGATTAAATCCACAGATCATGCTTTAGAGGGGAGTGCCCAAGCCACACTGCCAAGGCCTTCCTGAAAGAAATCTGAGTGCCGTGACAACCCTCCCTGTGTGTTTACTGCTCATCTGGTATCCCACACAGGTTGATAGATAACAGCTTTGTAGAAAGATTCCACTCCAATTTACAGAGAGAGTTCATGTACAGCTCAGAAAACTAGGAGACTTGCACAAGCTCATGAGCCAAGGGAACAAACAGGCCTGGACTCTCAGACACATCTGTGCTGGGCCAGACTCTCTTCTTCAGGCATGCACCAGCCTTCCCTTGCTGGGAGCAAGCATATGAAAAGCTAAGGGGCTGGGTACTTTCCCTCTACACTCCCCTGTCTCTATGTAAGTCCTGGCTGTCCTGGAATTGGATCTGTAGACTAGGCTGGCCTTGAACTCAGTGATGTGCCTGCCTCTGCCTCCTGGGTGCTGGGATTAAAAACATGCACCATGATGCCCAGCTTAAACATACCTTATTTTTAAATTGACACAAATGAAGCACAATTGCATTCTTTTTTTTTTTAATATGGAACGAATTTGCGTGTCATCCTTGCGCAGGGGCCATGCTAATCTTCTCTGTATCGTTCCAATTTTAGTATATGTGCTGCCGAAGCGAGCACCACAATTGCATTCTTCAAGGCCACTCACCTAGGGATGTTCTCCCATCCGGAGGGAGAAAGGTTTCGAAGAACTTCCCTTTGCCGTAAACCATCACTTGAGGAATCCCCAGGATGCTGTGCCTGGTTAGTGTTGTCCAGCTGCTCTGTGGATTCAGCACCCTAAATTAAGTAACACAGATGTCAGAACAAAGGGCCTGATGCAACTGTTTGCAACCAAGCTAAAAGAATTAGTTTGCTACCAGTGCCTTCTATCTCTATCCCCACCCCTTAACCTGACAAAATTAAGTGAAATGTTATAGAAAAAAAAATTCTGAGTTTGTTCATTGCAACAATTTTGAACATACAGATACTAGGGCTGAGGAATGTAGCTCAGTGGTGGAGTTCTTGCCTTGCCTACACGAGGCCCTGGGTTTAAGCCCCAGCAAAAACTCTTTATACAGACACCAATATCAACATACACACATACACACACACACACACACACACACACACACACACACACACACACACGAATTAAAAATAAAAAAGATAATCCATGTTTTTCTTTACATGGATTCTAAGAATAACTACTGTAGCCTCAGGAAAATCTTCTGAATGCCACTATCATTACTGAGAAAGCTCCCCCCTGATGCTAAAATGTATGGTGTTAAACCCATAGGTCTAGAGATAAAATGTGACAGACAAGATGTGAACATGTAAAACAATGCAAAGGAAAGAGAACTTTCCATGTGATATTCAGATGTTGCAGGAAATACAAGTGAAATATAAAGTGAAGTGAAATATAAAGTGAAGTCAAATAGCACCCCAAAATACGGACATAAGCAAATACTGTCAAGAAGAAAAGCAAATGTGTTTTATTGTCACACCAAAGTCTTCAGAGATCATGTAATCAAGACTGTGTTCTTTTCCTACCCAAGTAATCCTGACAGAAATTTCTATAGGAAATATGTTTACTTCTCTACTCCTTATTAAATTAATGTTCCTATCCAGGTGGGTGTGACACATGCCTTAAACCTCAGCACAGGGGGGCAGAGTTTGCCTACAGAGTAAGTTCCAGGACAGCCATGGCTACATAGAGAGATCCTGTCTCGAAAACAAAGTTCCTTAGAGAGATGTGTTCATTTCTGTAAACACCACTTTCACGAGCCATTCTGGTGCTGTGTTCTGGGCACACAGTGACCTCAGGTCAGAGGCGTGACTTTGCTTTTGCACACGGCACGCGAACAGCTGTCTGCTTACTACTGCATGCAGCCGTCACTGTGCAGAGAACACAGCCTCTAAGTTCTGACTTTTAAGTTTTACTCAACTTCCTTTCTCCCTCCCCTGAGAATCCGAGACACAAGCTGCTATTATCATAAGATGACGCCATACCTTTGTGCTGGCTTCTGGCATTTTTGAGGGATTCTTCACATTGCACACAAGGTGCAAAACATGTCGCTTTTCCTGCTGAATGTAACAAGAGACACCTCAGGACCTGACTTCAAACCCCAAGTGCTTGACAACCACCCTAAGCAAGAGCTAAGGACTACAAATACCTTTGGAAGCAAATCTTGGAGACACTGGTGATCCAACAGCAGCTTCCCAGAATAAATTAACCTCTGGTCCTCTGGGCGCTGATCACAAATGGAAAGAAAAGCACACATCAGCAGAGATCCCAACAAGGATCTTCCCCGGCACCACAGGAAGACCTTGTTTATTTTTAAAAAGTTCTCATATGTAAAACTTTTATTTAGAAAGTGCTTGACTTTAATCTCAAATATGCAAATAAATTTGGGAGGCCAATGACCCCCTAGTCCATAAGAACTATGCCCCACACCTTACTTCTTACTCAGAGGGAAGCTGCTTTCTGCTGCTACAAACAGAAATTGTATTTAGGGCTTCGGCAGCAATGAACTCTAAAGGCAGAGAAAACTCAATTTACTTTTGGTCAATTTACTTCATCCATGCCACCTGAGGTTACCTGCTGCTAGAATCAAGATTCCGACCCATACTCTCCCCTATACAAGCGACTCTAAAGACACAGAGTCATATACGCTTATATAATTCTCATCTCTAAAATCAATTTTTAAATTTCTCTTAAACTGTATTTTTAAAAGTATGTCCTTAAAAGCAATAGACTCAAACAATGGATACCAGCCTGCATACTAGAATAACCCACTAAGCAAAACTTGGGATTAAGATGTTCCTTCCAAACAGCCTGAAATAAAAAACAAAATAAAATAAAATAAAACAAACCAAGCTGAGCCTCATATCTAGACTCTCAGGCAGAAGTTTGAGGCCAGCCTGGGATATGAATGAGCTGCAGGCTAATCTGGCTAGAGACCCTATCTCAAAATGTTGCCCCACGAAAGACCAGGAAAACTGTACCCACCTAGGCATGGTGGCACATACCCACAAGCCTGGCACTTGAGAGGAAGAGGCAGAAAGATCAAGAGTTTATGGCCAGCCTCATATATATATGTATGTATATATATATATATGAATGACAGACTCAAGCTAGCCTGTGTTAGGAAGCCTTGCCTCAAAACACGCAAAACCTTCTTCTTCTTCTTCTTCTTCTTCTTCTTCTTCTTCTTCTTCTTCTTCTTCTTCTTCTTCTTCTTCTTCTTCTTCTTCTTCTTCTTCTTCTTCTTTTTTTTTGATTTTTCAAGACAGGGTTTCTCTGTGTAGCCCTGGCTGTCCTGGAACTCACTTTGTAGACCAGGCTGGCCTCAAACTCAGAAATCCACCTGCCTCTGCCTCCCAAGTGCTGGGATTAAAGGCATGCGCCAGCACTGCCCAGCAAACCTTCATCTTCTTATCCACATCCATAAGGACTTTTTGACACTACACCTAAAACAAGAGCATATTGGATGCTGTGTTCTATGTTGTTTGGACAGCTTTACTGATAAATGCTGTGCACACCAATTTGCAAAATGCTATTCTAAATGTGAAGCCAACCACCAGCAAATAAAAAACAAACTGACACTGTGTCCTCACATGGAAGGCCAATTTGAAAATAAAAAGTTAAGCAAATAACTATATAAACTATTATCATCACCCGATGATAAGTACTACTACAGAAAAAAAATATATATGAGCATGCTTTCTTCCTTAATTTCCGACTCTCGCCATATATGGACCAGTCTGCAACACATGCTCGCTCCTCCTGCTTTGGCCTCTCCAGTGACATATTACAGAAGCACACCACTGCGTCCATTCCCAGTATTTTTTTAAGGTACAGATCTGTATACCCAGGAGACCGGTATTTACCATCTTAGGTCTTTAAAGCCAAGGGGCCCAATGTTCCTCGCCTGAGGAAAACAGGCCTCAAAACAGCTTTTACAAATGATGCAACCAGACATGACAGGAGCATCATTTATGCACCTAACTGCCACCTCACAACAAGGACACCTGGCTTCTTTGAAAACAGCCACGAAGATCCTGCAGACTGCCCCGACCAGTTCCAGAGGGCACTGGATTAGAAGCTTACACCCAAAGTGATAAAGTTCCTAGCCAACTCTAAAAGGAAAAATCTTGTTTACATTCCCGACAACTCGGAACAAAACCAAGCTGAAACCCACGCGCCACTGCCGGTTGGAGCTCCAAGGCCACTGTTCAAAGTCCCCATCTACAGCCACCCGATTGCCCTCTCATGTTTGATCCAGAACTGCACTCGTGGACACTTACATAACATCAGAGAACAAAGTAAATACAGGAAGGTCCAGAGCACAGCCTCCATCACGTGGCAGGGACCGGAGGGGTGGGCGGGGCTAGAGAGCTGTTGACAGATGTGTCAACCAAAGGGGGGGAGGGGGAGACCTCACGAAACAAGAAAGTCTCCTAACTGACCCACGGTTGTCGTCAAATCAGACTCAGGGCTACTCCAGCTGCTGCCTTCTTTTCTCAGTCATCCTTCGCTAGAAAGTTAAGGGGGCTCCTCCCCGACACTAAGTACTGCGCGCCAGGGAGGGGCAGCCAACGGAAGGCTGCAGGAGAAGAGCCATGTCTAGCCTCTGGGCGTGGGACCTTCAGAAGTTGGTGACTGGGCACGCACTCCACCCTCTAGCCAATGGCCCAAGCTGGCACATACACTAGTCTGCCCTCGGTACACCCAGAAGTCTCGTTTGGCAACATTTACTTTTCTTCCTACCCATCAGATGCAGGCCGGAACTGGGACCACCCAGTCACCTAGCAGTTTGTGGAGGGTCACTGAGACTCGGATGGGGAAATGACTCATTAAGGTCAAATTACTGTTTCCCTGGCTTGCCGAGGGCTGTGTACAACCTGGGAGGATGAAGAGAGGGTATAGGGACGTGGGGCAGATGTGTGACAGCCTTGGGAGTTAGGTGTATGGGGAGGTGAAGTGATGAGGGGGCTAGAAGAGGACAAGCGCAGAGGGGTGGAGGCCCAGAAGAGATGACAGGCGCTGGGGGCGAGCAGAGGGGCACAGAAGACCCGCGCCCTGTGGTGTGTGACAGGTGAGTTCAGGCAACCCCGCAGGCGGGGCACCTCGGGGTCCCACTCACCGGGCGTTCGGGGTAGACTCGGCTCAGGTGGGCCTTGAGGCGACTCACACTCCAACCGCGGTCGCCACTCAGCTCCAAGTCGCGGTGGCGCTGATTGGGGCTCTTCACCAGCAGCGTGACCGGCTCGGGCTGTGGCTCCGGCTCCATGTCTGCGGCGCTAGCGGCTCGACTGCGCTCAGGGATGCCGAACGGGCGGCGACGCAGCCGTCGGAGACCACACAACGACACTTGGCGTCTTTGGGACACGCGCCCCCGTCTCGGGTACCTTTTATGGGCGCTCCGTGCCAGGGCTCCGCAGATGGGGCTCTCTGTGGCTGCCGTCCATTGGCCGAGACAGAGGTCAGTGCCCAACGTGGCCCAATCAGCGCTCGGGAAAAGGCGGCGGAGAGGCGGGCTATGCGCGAGGGTGCGGGCTGATGCAACCCGCCGTGGTTGCGTCATCCTGAGTCCCGACAGCGGCGCGGGAGCGGATCTTCCGCGGCCATGTCAGGGTGCCCTCTGGGGCGCTGGTCCGGTTCAGGCTCCCTAGCGCAGGGTGCATGCGATGCGTACGGTGCCTGAGCCCGGCGGCCTGCCTGACTCCCAGATCAGCAGGCTTTGCAAATTGTGCCCTCACAAAGCGGCCCTCCGCCCTTTCTGACCCCAGGCGCCTAGGCGTACGTCTGTCTGCTTGCATTTTCCCAGGTGGCTCCTCAGCCTGGCATCCAGGGAAGCCTTACGAACTAGCCAGGCTGAGCTGACGCCTTAAAGGCGAAGAGAAACCAGGCCTGTGTTGCTCTAAGCTGCGAGGATAGAGGATTCGGGCGCTTTCCAAATTGCCTGCAGCCCTGGTCTTTAACGATTGCTTCCTGTGTGGGACATGCTCCTTATTATGAATGGCACTACGTGCCTGCCTCTTGATTGACAAGCCCTTTAGGAGACACTGGAAAGGGTCATCATTTATGGACTAGCAACATCTGCTGCTTTTAATTGGGGTTGAGACAAGCACAGCAGTGGTCTCAGACACCTGAAACCTGACCAGAGGCCTCTAATGTTGTCAGTGCTCCAATGTTTCCTCTGAGCTTGAAAAACAAAACTGGCATTGCCTTGACCCATCTTTGTCCCAATCCTGTTGGGACACCAGGGTTTTCAGCCATGTCAGGAGCTTACAGAGGTCAGAGGATTAAGAGGAGGGAGATGGTTATGTGAGTTTGCCACACAACCATAAGAAAGTGTCCATAAACTGGGAGTTCAAGCAACAGAAATTGATTTCAAAGCGTTAGAGGCTGGAAGTCTGAAGCCAGGGAGTAGGGCAGCATTGCTTCCGTTTGGGGTAGAGTCTGTACCATGCTCCTAACTTCTGCAGGTTTGCTAACTGCCCTTCTTAGCTTTGGGGAGTATTTTTTCCAATCTTGACCTTTCTGATTACATGGCATTCTCCAGGTGTGCATGTGTGTGCATGCACATACACGTGTGTGAATGTATCTGCATCATCTTTATGCATATCTCTGCCCAATCCTCCCCTATCCCCCTTATAAGGGTGTCATTTGTGTTGTAGTGGCTAAAGACCCTCATCCAAACGATTAACCTTTTGCGAAGACCGTTTCGAAATGCCTTCACATTCCCGGGACTGAGACTTCAGCGTCTCTCTGGAGGACACACACTGCACCTCACCACAGCTGGGCATTTGCCAGTGGTCCACTAGGAACGTGCCACAGAACACCAGATGCTTTCCTTCTCAGATTTTTGTGCTGAGGATCGCTGAGGCCAGGTGTGGTGTTACAGCAACAATGCCTGTATCTGGAGGCAGAAGCAGGCAGATCTTTAGAAACTAGAGCTCAGCTAGGAGGTCTCTGTCCCTTTGCATAAAGACTGGGCCCGAGGGCATGTGATCTGTGCCAAAGTGATCTTCACATTTGACTTATATACCCTGTCGTTTCTCTCTTAAAATTATTTTTGAAGATTTATTCTACTTGTGTGTGTGTGTGTGTGTGTGTGTGTGTGTGTGTGTGTGTGTGTATCCATGTGCCTGTATGTAGGCACGATGGTGCAGAGACCAGAAAATAGAGTCCGAGGTTCTTGTCTACCATTTCCTTTGAGGCAGGGTTTCCCCCTGAACTTGGGGCTCCTGTTTTCTCAGTCTGGAAGCTGCAAGCACTAGCAATCCTCCTGTCTCTCCAACACTCAGAGCTGGAATCATAGACATTAGCAAGGGACACTCAGTTTATTGTGTGGGTGCTGGGAGCTGAACTCTAGTCCTCATCATTTTGAAAAAGTAAACCCCTGAGCCATCTCTCCAGCCCTACTTTCTAAGACTTCTTCACAAGACTCATATTTTCATTTTGCTCTGGGCCCCACAAATTACGAAGCTTTTCTTACCTCTTCTGGATGGGAAAACATAGCCGATTATGATATGGTAGGCTTCAAGAAACTATAAGTCAGGGAAGATTAGGTAAGATAAGCAGAGACCTTGGGAGACAGCCATGAGAGATACAGACCTCACTGGCAAATGAAGTCTGCCTACATAGTGTTTTCCCCTTGTCTTCATGGACAAACCTCAGAGTCCCCAAGAGAGCTTGTCCATTTCCACGAAGAACTACCCAGGGAAAGGATGGGCTTGGGATGCCACTGATGGTACCATGCTTGTCTAACATGCATGAGGTTCTTGGTTTGAGCCTCAGTAGTGGGGGCTGGGGGGCTGGATGTAGGGTCTGTTGTTGACTTTACCTTCCCTCACTTAAAGAAGAAAAGCACATCTGATTTGTTTCAGTCTTGAATTTTATCTCCCTGTGAAACAGCCCTCTCTGAAGAATAGATTCTGCTTAGAGCGTGTTTCAAAAAACACTGAGTTTAGCTCAATAAATTGTCAAGGATAGAAAGATAAGCACAATGTGACCCTGCTCTTCCTGGTCCTACGATTCCAAGGGGCAACAGCCATTGGGCAGTGGTAATAGAAATACAAAAGAGAAGGCAAAAGCCTCAGGGTTTTTATTTTGAATGCAGGGACTCACAGTGCAGCCCAGGCTGGTTTTGAACTTGTGATCCTCCACCCTCAGCTTCTTAGAGTTACAAGTGTGTGTGTGTGTGTGTGTGTGTGTGTGTGTCTATGTGTCTGTGTGTACTCATTCTTGTGTATGAACATGGATATGTGCCTGATACAGCACTTATGTCAGAGGACAACTTTAGAGGGTGGTCCTCACCTTCCACCTCCTTTAAGACAGGGTCTCTTGGTTCTTTGTTTCTGATGCATATGTCAGCTGGTAGGTGAGCTTCCAGGGATTCTTCTGTCTCTGTTTCCCATCTTTCTATGGGAGCACTGGGATTACAGACACTAGATACAGCATTCAGCTTTATTCGAATTCTGAGGATTCAAACTCAGGGCCTTGTGCTTGAGGGGCAAGTACCTTACCCACTGAGCCATTGCTCTAGCCTCAACTCATTTTTGGAGGAGGTATAATTTCTCCAATTATATATATGCATATACATTGTATATATCATTATGTAATATATTATGTTATATATTATTGTTATATATATTGTATGTCATATATTATCATATATATATATATATATAACAATGAGTTGTTAATAACTATGGGACTAGTTAACTGTATACAGAATTTGTATAGGGGGTGGGATATAGATAGCTCTGTGGTTAAACTAAGGAGTTAAACTGCCTATCTTCAAGTCCAGCATTTGCCACTAATTAAGTGTGTGACCTTAGGAAGTTACTTAACCTCTCTTTAC
>NW_022196905.1:232742094-232765415 GCF_008632895.1 Mastomys coucha | reverse complement strand
CTCTGCCTCCCAAGTGCTGGGATTAAAGGCTTGTGCCACCACTGCTAGCTACTTAATTTTAATTATTAAAATTTCATAGCATTATTGTGAGGCTGAAACAGGATGCCATTATTAGGTTCTTGAGACAGAGCCCAACAATAGAGAGTGCTCAGTGAATACTAACCATCAGTATTTGGAGAGCAGCAGTGACTCCAGCCAATTGGTTCTGAAACCAAAGTCACCCAGTGGATTCTTCTTCAAAGGGATGCGAGGATTTGAAAGTTTGCCCCCTCCAAACTCATCTTGAAACTGAATCGCCATCAGAGGATACTGAGAGGTGTGACCCTTAAGATCTGATTATGCTGTGGTGTGAACCGGCCTGACTCCATGATCACAGGCGTGGTGGGTTCCTTCTCTCACTGTGGGCTCGCACCCTCCCATGCTTATGCCCTCATCTTGCTCCTCTCTTTTCTCTCCTCTTCTACCACGTGAGGAAACTGAGAGAAGACTCCTGCCAGATACTGTCGCCTTGATGTTGGGCTGGCTAGCTTCCAAAACTGTGAGCCAATAAACTTCTTCGGTTCATTATAAATTGATCTGACTGCCATGTTGTTACAGTGGCAACGTAAGATGGACCTGTGAAGATCCTGCACTGACAATGAAACAGAGCAAAGAGAATACTCATCCGCAGCTAGTAAAAGTACAAAATAGTACAGCACTGCAATTTGGCTTAACAATTTTCTTATAAAGCAACACACAACCACACACACACACACACACACACACACACACACAGAATCCAGCCATTATAGGAGCAGGAACCAACCCATGGGAAAGAAAAACTTAACACCTGTACTCAGACATGCACAAGAATGTTTGGACAGTGCAGGGAACAGTCCCAGGAAGCCAGATAAATTATGTTGTTTTTGTAAAGGTAATATTACTCAGTAACAAAAAGGAATAGATGACAGACAAATGCAGCAATGAGAACAAACCCTAAAACCACTTTGAACAAAAGGATCAGACACAGCGAACCTGGTTTGCCCTCAGATTCTATGAGTTTTGCATTTATGGAGCTAATCAACTTCAGCAAAGCCATGTTTAATGATGTTTGTATGCTACATTGTTTTGTATGATGACAACTGAATATAAAACATTAAATCTTGATAGTTAAATGGACCAGAAATCCATGGAAATTCAGAGAGGCTATAAAGACTGAAGATTGTGTTTTGTGCCCCTTATGTTACAGGGAAGCTTTCAATGAGGCTGACTTGACTGTTTATTCACTGCTTCATTAACTGAGTTGAGAAACCTCTGAGAGATATGCCTACAAAAAATGAGCAGCCCCCCTAGGGTCTGAGGGACTTGTACTTGAAGATCTTGCCAGTCCGCAGAGTGTCATGCTGAGCATTCTGAAGGCAGGGCTGCTTCAAGCCTGCAGCTGCCTTGGAAGCCTCCAGCCAAAACACCTTCTCCGTGGCAGAGTTTCCATGACACTGGAACAATCAGAGGTGCTCCAAGCAACCCTCTGACTGCACGGGTCTGTTTCAGTGTGCAGCAGCAGATCACTGGACAGCAGAGCCAGGAGTGGCCAGCAACAAACCATCTTTTTAAAAAGTTGTGTCTAGAGCCAAACATAGTAGTCCATGCCTGTGACCCCTGCATTTGAGAAGCTGAAGAAGAAGATCACATGTCCAGGGTAAACTTGGCTGCAAAATAATACCCTGTTTCCAAAATAAAAGCAAAACCCAAACAGCTTGTGTCTGTATTGAATAGTACAGAACCGTTGGTCATCATTCCCTAGATAGTTTCTGTGATCTCCTATTGTTAACTAATCTAGAGTACAGGCTCTGTACAGGAGTTTACCAATTGTGTGAAGGACTGGAACATCCACAGTTTTCAGTACAAAAAAAAAATCCTGAAACAAAATCTCCATAGGTAGCAATGGATAATGTAGGACCCATGTATGTTACCCCATTCCATTCAGGATGGGGAACTTGAGAAAGCAAAAGTATTCTAGGATGACAGGAAATGGTAGCTCCCTTGGGAGGAAACAGGATAGTGGACATGGACTTGAGTGGTATAGTTATGGTCCCAGTTGTCCTGGTTCGCCAAGAATCATTGTGAGTCTCTCTGCCCAACTCTGACTCAGTGATGGCACACTGATAGCTGGAGATTGACCATGGCAGAGTATGAGAACCAGGGAGGTCAACAAGCACTGGAGATCTGTTACAGGACATTTGACTATTGTACATAGAAGACCTAGTTGTGACAACACCCAGAGGAAGCTCCACTCCCAGGTGCTCAAACGCACCCAGGATCAGAGGATCAGAGGTGAGGAGGACACAACATCTGTCCCAACACCAGGAATAACTGGGACCAGCATGACCCAGGGATGCGGGAACTCTGCCACTCCAGTGGCACAGGTTCCTTCTGCTTTGTCAGTGCCCTGAGCAGACCTTGGGTGCAAACAATGCAGCAAGTCCCATAATACCCAGAGGAAGCTCCACTCCCAGGCATTCTAATGGGCCCAGGATCACAGGATCACAGGATCCCAGAATCACAGGATCAAAGAGACAGCTTGACTCTGAGGAGTTCTGACACAACCAGGATCACAGGAAGGACAGGCTCCAATCAGATTTAGCCAGGGCAGGTAGCACTAGAGATAACCAGATGTTAGGAGGCAAGCATAAGAACATAAGCAACAAAAACTAAGGTTACTTGCCATCATCAGAACCCAATTCTCCCACCATAGCAAGTTCTGGACACACCATCACACCGGAAAAGCAAGATTCAGATCTAAAATCATTTCTCATGATGATGACAGAGGACTTTAAGAAGGACATAAATAACTCCCTCAAAGAAATACAGGAGAACACAGGTAAACAGCTAAAAGCCCTTAAAGAGAAAACACAAAAATCCCTTAACTACAGGAAAACACAATCATATAGGCGAAGGAAATGAACAAAACCATCCAGGATGTAAAAGTAGAACTAGAAACAATGAAGAAATTACAAAGAGAGACAATCCTAGAGTTAGAAAACTTAGGAAAGAGGTCAGAAGTCATAGATGCAAGCATCACCAACAGAATACAAGAGATAGAAGAGAGAATCTCAGGGACAGATGATATCATAGAAAACATTGAGACAACAGTCAAAGAAAATGCAAAAAGCAAAAAGATCCTAACTCAAACATCCAGGAAATCCAGGACACAATGAGAAAACCAAACCTAAGGATAATAGGTATAGAAGAGAGTGAAGACTCCCAACTTAAAGGGCCAGTAAATGTCTTCAACAAAATTATAGAAGGAAACTTCCCTAACCTAAAGAATGAGATGCCCATGAACATACAAGAAGTCCAAATAGACTGGACCAGAAAATAAATTCCTCCTATCACATAATAATCAAAACACCAAATGCACTAAACAAAGAAAGAATTTTAAAAACAGTAAGGGAAAAAGGTCAAGTAACATATAAAGGCAGGCCTATCAGAATTGCGGCAGACTTCTCACCAGAGACTATGAAAGCTAGAAGATCCTGGGCAGATGTCATACAGACCCTACAAGAACACAAATGCCAGTTCAGGCTACTATACCCAGCAAAATTCTCAATTATCATAGATGGAGAAAACAAGATATTCCATGACAAAACAAAATTTACACAATATCTTTCCACAAATCCAGCCCTACAAAGGATAATAGATGGAAAACACCAACATAAGGAACAAAACTACACCCTAGAAGAAGCAAGAAAGTAATCTTTCAGCAAACCCATAGATACATAATTCCACATCTAACAACAAAAATAACATGAAGTAACAATTACTTTTCCTTACTATCTCTTAATATGAAAATATTACCAACATATCCTAATCTATAGAAATTCAAAAATATGAGGAATTGGAAATTTGTTGGCTGTCATCCAGTGGTCTCTCTAATTTGGTAATTGGAGAAATAGGTCCAATATTGTACAATCCATATAAACTTTCTGCTTTTTGTACATGACAGTGTCTGGCTGTGTATTACATAATGGTCTTGAAATCATGCTTCTCCTATCTCAGCAACTCTATTAGTAGGATTGTTTATTTGATGTTTTTACACTATACTATGGTTTTCAGAACAGCTTACATATTTCAAAATTATTTATACAGCCAAAAGAAGCATAGACAATTAACTTGGGAGATGGCTTGTAAGAGAACAACCAAGAGTGAGACTGAATGTTTTGCTTGATGTTTGTAACTATGGTATCAATTTTGAAGAAGAGGACTTTTTAAGTTAGTCTTTCTCTGAGATGAATGCCTTTCAAAATCATCACAGCCAACGAACCAGATTCAGACCCTCACCTAATGTCTGTGCCACACTCCAAGCAGAACTATTGTTCATTGAAACAGTTGGTGAATGACTTCATGGGCAGACCATCTTAATATACACACCATTTCTTTTTATTTAAGATTTATTTATTTATTTATTTTATGTATATGAGTACACAGTGTACAGATAGTTGTGAGCCTTCATCTGGTTGTTGGGAATTGACTTTTTTAGGACCTCTGCTCCCTCCGGTCAACCCCGCTAGCTCCAGTCGATCCTCTTCTTTCCTGTAGACCCCGCTGGCTTGGTCCCTGCTTGCTCAGGTCCAAAGCTTTATTTATTATAAATAAGTACACTGTAGCTGTTTTCAAACAGCACCAGAGAGGACATCAGATTTCATTACAGGTGGTTGTGAGCCACCATGTGGTTGCTGGGATTTGAACTCAGGACCTTCGGAAGAACAGTCTTTGGAAGAACTCTTAACCACTGAGCCCTCTCACCAGCCCGCCTACACACACACACACACACACACACACACACACACCATTTCTTTCTTTCTTTCTTTCTTTCTTTCTTTCTTTCTTTCTTTCTTTCTTTCTTTCTTTCTTCTTTTGGAGGACAGGGTTTCTCTGTGTAGCCCTGGCTGTCCTGGAACTCACTCTGTAGACCAGGCTGGCCTCGAACTCAGAAATCCTCCTGCCTCTGCCTCCCAAGTGCTGGGATTAAAGGCATGTGCCACCACTGCCCAGCCACACACCATTTCTTAAATGAATGTAACTTGTTCCCCGTGGGTTGAGAATGAAGACAATCACTCAAATCAAGTAGCTTTGACCAGAGCAGGAAATCTGTATCTAAAAATCAGTGGTGACACACGTCTATAGTCCCAGCACTTGGGAGGCAGAGGCAGGTGGATTTCTGAGTTTGAGGCTAGCCTGGTCTACAGAGTGAATTCCAGGACAGCGAGTGCTATACAGAGAAACCCTGTCTCGAAAAGAAAAAAAAAAATCGTGCCTACAATTCATTCCTTGGCGCAGCACAACTGTCAACTCTTAGCTTAGCTATTACAGAGGTAAAATCCTTTTCACGGAAGTAAAATCCTTTGGTGATATGAGGGATATTGAAGTACAGCCTTATTACAATGAACTTCAATGTCTAAAAATTGTTCTTATTTTGGGCTTGTACCACAGTAAGCCAAGATTTTAAGCTCTACTAAAAATGAAACAAAACAAACAAACAAACAAACAAAAAGACTTTATTTATGTTCATTTAAAAAAACTAATAGTGGCACTGGTGAGATGACTCAGCGGGAAAGAGCTCTGACTGCTCTTCGGAAGGTCATGAGTTCAAATCCCAGCAACCACATGGTGGCTCACATCCACTTGTAATGAGATCTGACGGCTTATTCTGGTGCGTCTGAAGACAGCTACAGTGTATTTACATGTAATAAATAAATCTTTAAGGAAAAAATTATTATTTTCTAAAAAAAACTAGTAGTGATGTATTATTTTAAAATATACAGTTAATATGTTTAGAGTTATTTAAAATTTATATTGAGAAAAACGTATGTAATTTTCAGTATTGTTGTAGACAAGCATCTATATAAGACTGTTCAATTGATTATTGTTTTATATCAAACAACTTTTATAATACTCTCTCTTTTTTTTTTTTCAAGACAGGGTTTCTCTGTGTAGCCCTGGCTGTCCTGGAACTCACTCTGTAGACCAGGCTGGCCTCGAACTCAGAAATCTGCCTGCCTCTGCCTCCCAAGTGCTGAGATTAAAGGCGTGTGCCACCACCACCACCCAGCTTATAATACTCATTTTTATTGATACAATACTTTATAAATTTTAAAGAATATGACAATGTGAAAAAAAGGTATGCAGATATCGAAGGGTGGGTCTCTGTGAGGAGTTGGGGTACAAAAGAGAAAGAAGAGTGTGATGTAATTCTCTTTACTTAAAATGTTTTTGAATGTTAACAAATTCAGATAAATTGAAAATATGTATCTATTCTCATCATAAAATGTAATAAAACTTAAATCAATAAAAAAAGAAAAGAACAAGAAGAAGAAGAAGAAGAAGAAGAAGAAGAAGAAGAAGAAGAAGAAGAAGGAGAAGAAGAAGAAGAAGAAGATAAAGAAGACCTAGTTGTTAGTAAAATATAAAAGCCCAAATAGATACTGTGTTTGTCAGATGCAGTTACATGTGTCCTGAAGAGATGCAGTTTGGGGGTGCCTCTAAATGCCTCTATAGATAAGAATGCTAGATAATGGAAAGTCCCTGCCTGTTTTAAGGCAAGTTGCTTGGGAGAGGTCTTGTGGTCTGTGCTCTATGACCTGAGGCAAAGTCAGCTGAGTGGCTTTGAGCTACTCCACCACTTGGTTTGGAGTCATTCCTCCTCCCCCATCAGAATGGAGATGTGGTTCAGCCTGCCAAGATGAAGGGAGGAGCATCAAAACTTCTTTTATAAGCAATTGGACCTTTAATAGAGCTCTCTCTCTTCCTCTGTTTCTCTCCCTTTTCCTCTCCTCTCCCTTTCCCCTCCCTCCTCCCTTCCCCTTTCCTCTTTGTCTCCCCCTTTCCTCTTTGTCTCCCCCTCCCCCTTCTACTCTTCCCCTCCCTCTCCCTTTCTGCCCTCTCTTGTTCTCTTGCACTCTGAAGGTCTCTCCCTTGCTCTCTTGGCTTTGAACCTTTACAGAAGGAGCTCCAGGTAAGAGACTGGGATTCTCTCTTTGGAATTGCAGGAACAACAGAGAAGCAACAAGCAAGCTTGGGTTTGGAGGATCTCAAGGGGAAGGTAGACTAGCTCTGTCATTCTAAAGAGCTAGCAGTATAGTTGTAGAGTCCAGCTTGTAAATAGATATTTTGTATATAGTTCAGAAAACAAGTTGCCTCAGGGAGCCAACAGGTGTTTACCTCAGTTTAAGCCTCCCGTGCCTTGATTGCTATAAATATTAATTTAAATGGATACCAAGATCATCAGTATGCTTTCCCTAGGAATATAGGTTACAATTCTGTCAGCACACTACAGGGCACCAGGGACATATCTAGGGGAGGACCTACTCTCTGTTTTGATTAGAACATGGCTTACTCTGGCATCTAAGTTTGTCAAAAGTAATCAAATTAGGGCTAGAGGTATAGCTCCATAATAGAGCATTTCCCTGATACCCACAAGGCCATGCATTACATTTGTAGCACTGCAAACAAACAAATGATCAAATTGTGTGTTTAAGATTTGTGCATTATTGCTGGGCAGTGGTGGTACAAGCCTTTAACCCCTCCAAAAGGCTGAGGCAGGCAGATCTCTGTGAGTTTGAGGCCAGCCTCATCTACAGAGCGTGTTCTAAGACAACCAAGGCTACATAGAGAAACCCTGTCTTGAAAAAAACAAATAAATAAATTTGTGCCTATTACTGTATTTATATGCAACTTCAGTTTAAAAGCATACATACTTTACAAAAGGCAGATGAGTTAGCTATGATGGCACACAGAACTTAGGAGATCTCTGCAGGGTAATCTCAAGTCTAGGTCGGCATGAGCTACTACTCAGTGAGATTCTAGCTGGCTCCCCTTAAAGGGCAGATGTTTGTGAAGCCTCTCAGACTTACATAGTAGGGCCTGATAGGCTCAACTAGATAGATATTCAAAGGCTCTAACCCAGCCCTCAGTCATTCAACAGGGTCTGCAAGGGAGAGAGTGGGGATGGAGAGGCAAGAGACGGAAAGAATGGAGACAAGACACCCTGTCTGATAAAGTCTTGTTTGTTGAAAGGCAGCTATAGGTATATATAAGCACAAGCTGAGGAGTGCAGCTGGAGACGCTTAACCACAAATTCCAGGATGTGTCTGAGAAGAACAGGATGTTATCAGAGTGTGCTCAGCTGTGGTGGGCTGCTTGCAAAAATATCATGCTAGGAAAACAAGTCTCTCGTCAGGGTGGAAAAGTACCAACCTGTAAGTAAATGGCCTGAGATGACTGTAGAGATGATAGCCACTTTTTGCTAGGAGTCGGCTCCCAACAGGTCACCCTTTTTAATTTTTTCAAAAGGGAAGGCTAGGAAAACTTACAGAAACCGTGCCTGTCTTAGGTTGGAACAGACCCTAGCCTCCCTTACCCGTCTCTGGATACTCAACAGCAATTTTTTTTTTTTTTGGTTGACCTCCTGTCTTAGGTTGGTGAGGCCTCCCAATTAGGGTCTTGAGTTGCTCTCTTACCCGTCATTGACTATCCGGTTTAGCACGTAAGTTAGGGGCTATTCCTCATCAGTCTCAATGACAGAGGTTTTAGAGACCCCTACTTCTAGCCTGTGATAATGGACCTGTATGGGTTTCATTTGAATAGCATCTATCTGCCATCATACAAAAGCCATCAGTTTGTTGAATAGTATGAGCTTAAGAGACAAGAGAATAAGTAGCCCTAATAGGCGTCCCCAGAAGAATGGGAGTAAAGTGGTGAGCCATGGCAACTTGGTACTGAACCAAGCCTTGAACTAGCCCTGTTCCTGGTCACTCTGGTGTTTGCAGTTTTCTAGACGCTCCATGACCTTTTTCATAGAATCCTGAACAATGCCTGAATGGTCGGTATAAAAGCAGCACTCATCTTTAAGGGCAGCACACAATCTCCCCTCTTGGAGGAGTAAAAGATCTAAGCCTCTTCTATTCTATAGCACTACTTCAGCTAAAGAGAATGATGACTTTTGTAAATGCAGTATAGCAGATTCCATTCTTTCTATATCCAAATCTATAGAAGAACAGAGCTGGTCAAAACAAGCAGGGAAATCCCCATCCCTGCCCCAGTCAATCCAAAACCCAAAAGGACAGCTACAGTAACTATGGTAATGGGTTTTCTCCTGGATCTAAGCAGAGCTTGATCTGAAACAGGGTCCCAAAAATTAGTAAACTGTTCTTCAGAGTAATGTCAGTTGAGGCACTGATTGAACCATGACACAGAACTCTTGGCCTAACACATGAGTGCTAGCACAAGGAGTGAGCCCATTTGAGCAGGCCCACCAAGTATTAATGGGAGGAACAACATGGCTGTTTCTCACAGATGTGGTATTGAAGGTGGTGTTGCATAAGTGTGTGTGAGTGTGGGTTATGGTGCTAATGTAGGTTCCCTCCCCTTGGATAGTCTGAAGGGACAGCTTATGAGGTTCCTGTTGCCTTCTGCAGGAGGAGTAGTCTTCTGATATGTGACTGCAATACCTTCATAAAAAGAGGGTTGAGCATTATAGCACAGCAAACGGGAGTTGGTTACCTCTGATCTAGAGCTATTGAGTGTGTTGAAGGTATGTTCTAGAATATCTAGCAAGGGCTCCTCAGTAAATTGTTGAGGAGGAGGAGAAAGGGTAGCCCCCACTTTGACCGGGGTGACATTGGGGTCAGTAGTGACGAGGTTGAGCTGGCTGGGGCACCAGCACCTTATTAGGCCCCATACGGGATGGGGAGGAGATAGGTTTAGAGTCAAGTTTTATAGAAAAGGTAGTGGAGTAATCATATGTGGCCCCTGGGTCATACAGTCTCCAGATCCTTCCAGAGCTCCAATCGGTACCTTTGGCATAATCAGTGAATGAAATTTTTATATATGGATATCTTGGTTGTCCCCCATTATAGGTATAATAACTCAGATCAGCCACAGAGTTTTTGACACTAAGTCTAATTTTGTCTTTGGCTATAGGCGGGGACCACCAGATGTGGCCTGTGGATACACAGTGCTAGCCAGCACAATATGCTTCACCAGGGCCTCCACATTTTCTCTTACTGCTATTTTCTTCAGGGCACACATAAAATATATTGAATTCAGTGTGGTGACCCCACTTTATACAGTCAGAGATGTACCCCACTAAATCGTAAGTCAGGGAACCAAGAGTCCAATGGTACCACCTTTCAGGCACTGTTGATGATGTCTCCTTCAGCACTGATGACTTTCCAAGTCAGGTTATATAGCATATACTAGTTGATCTGTTCCAGTTTGAAGGCAATTGTGAGGGGCAGTAGCAGCTTCCTGCCTGTGTAAGACCAGCTTAGGATGCAGAGAATCTTCATGTTACCTGCAAAAAAGAAACAGGGTTCTCAGGGGGCTTCTCCTCCCTGGATCTGTGGTTATTGTCTATTTGTTTAATCAGTCTCTCTGGCAGCCAGTGTATGGCATCTGCTGTTGGGAATAGATGTAGACAGAACCTCTTCCCCAAATAAGCACTGGGTCTGGCCTGTTCCAGGTTCTGGTTAATGGGCCTTTCCAGAGGACTGTTGCAAAATTCTTTTTGGTATCATGGTGTCAAAATCTATCTGCAGCTGATTTTCCTTTGGAATCCAAAGTTAAAAAATTTAAAATAGAGAGTGTGTGATGAAGGATAATTCTGGGGGAATCCCTTGGTAGGGTACCAGTCCCCTTTTTCAATTTTTTCAAATTGATGTTTAATGGTTTGATGTGCCCTTCCTACCATACCTTGGCCCTGTGGACTATAGGGAATACCTGTTTTATGTAGTATTCCCAATTTTTCACAAAATTGGTGTAAACTGGAGCTTTTATAACCTGATCCATTGTCAGTCTTTATCTGTTTAGGCACACCCAATACAGTGATTGTAGGGAGCATATGAGTGATCACATGTTTGCTTGCTTCTCCAGCTTTTAATGCCACATAAATGAAACCACTGTATCTACACATACATGTATGTATTTTTGATTTCCAAATTCATTATAATGAATAACATCCATTTGCCAGAGGCTGTTTGGTATTGGCCCCTTTGGATTTACACCCAACTGAGGGACTGGTAAAAGTGTAACACAAGATCAGCATTGTTTGACAGTTTGCCTAGCTTGTTCTCTGGCAACTTTAAACATGATCTTTAAAGTGTGGGAATTAAGGTGATGTAACTCACAGGCCCTTATGGCCTGATCCAGGTTAGATGGCGGATCTGACAAAGTCACTGCAGCTACACGAGTGGCTAGATCTATCTGCCTTGGTGTTTCCCTCAGAGAGGGGAATGGGTAGTCCAGTGTGGGCTCTCAGGTGTCCTATGAAAAAATTACACTTTCTCCTCAAAATTAACTGTTGGTACTGTAAAAACAGATCAGCTGCTCCTGAGGAATGTTTTATTTGTGCAGTAGTTTCTAGCAGAGGGATAGACTGAGATAAATATGAGCTATCTGTGTAAATATTGATGGCTTCATTCGGAAATGCTTGGAATACAGCAATAACAGCATGCAGTTCAATCAACCTAGCTGACACAGATGGAGTGAAGGAGATTACTTGATCTTTAAAGGCGTAAGTGGCTATTCCCGATGAGGAACACATCAGTGAAGACTGGCAATGCTCTTCTATAGGTGCATGTGTGGTGTAATATGGAAAAATGAATTCATGGCAATTACAAAACTGAACTGATTTTTCTGGCAGATAATGATTATCTAGCTGGCCAGCAAACGAGGCACATGCGATAGGTCAAATTTCGGAATTTTGCATAAGCCAATCAAACTGATGCTTTGTATAGGGTTGTACTATGACAGCAGGGTCTTTTCCAAAATATTTCTGACTCTTATCTCTACCTAATACAATCATATCAGTTACATCCACATACTATGGATAAAGGACCTTCTTAGGAAATGAGTGTTACGTCCGCCTCATCCGGCAAGAAAGACGTGATGACACGAGCTCTTCCTTTTGCAGTTTATTTCAGGAACCTTTCAACAATGCTTCTCCCTCCTGCTCCTTCTGCCGGCTTCTCCTACTTCTGCCTTCTGCTTCTCCTGCCTCTCTTGAGCTGTTACCTAAGCTCTGCCTCCTGGCCCACCCTTGGCTGTTGAGTACTCCCAAGCTTAGCCAATCCCAATGGGCCACGTGGCAAAAGCAGATAGATCACCAGATGCAGAAGCAACCAATGGCAGCAAGCTTAGCCAAATAAGGGCTTTGTTTACAAGGCCACTCGCTCTCGGGGCTCGGCTCTCCACAGTTCCCCCTTTTAGTTTTTAAACGAAACAGGCAAGAGTAGAGGTCTGATCTCTGGTGAATAAAGTGGGGACATTGTACAGGCTCTTCGCCAGGTGTCACCCACCCAGTCCAAGCCAGACCCGTCCGATACCATTTTTCCAGAGGCAGGAATGAATGGGAGAATTGGGGAAAGGGAGGTATCAACCTGCATCAATCAGACATGCTCTTCTTGAGACCACTAGCAGCAAACAGTGTATCCCAAGTGCAGTGCTCAGCCTTATAGCCTGAACGTGATGGACGATCACTGATACATGACTGTTAGCCATGCCTGGGGGAACTGTCCTTCCTCAATGGCCATAAATGTTTGCACAATCATGGCTGCATTCCTTCTCTGAGTGAACCTGATCCTGCATATATACCACAGGCCCACAAGGCAGACCAGCAATAGAAGACCAACCAATCTAAAGGCAAAAATGAAACATCTAAACTTCTATTGGTACTAAAAAGGGCGAGGAAACACTTGAGCATTATGTCATATTGGCATTGGTCTTGGAAACACCGACAGAATCCTCCATCTTGGCTCCGCTTGGCTCTCTGCCAGGAACAGAAGAAGAAGGGTGCACAGGGCTCTCGGGCACGATCTCTCCATTCTGCGTGCACACTTCCTTGTCAATCGCTCGGGGACCCAAATGGGATCTCCGCAGTCCTGTGGAAACACACAAACAGAGCCTCTCGCCCATGTCAATACCGAATCCGGGCCATGCCATGAACCTGTCAGAATATCCTTCCACTTCAAAAATCCCTTCAAGGAACCTCTGCTGCACTGATGACGATCCGTAGCAGAAAGGCCATCTACATCCAAATTTAAAAAATTTAAGGTAAAAAGAGCAAGAGCAATTCTTTCTTTTGGAGTACGGCCTTGGCCAATTCCCCCTTTTTGTTTTTGTAAAAGTTCTTTAAGAGTGCAATGCGCACGCTCCATGATGCCCTGCCCTTGAGGATTCTATGGCATTCCATGGGAAACATGAACTTCCATCTGTTTACAAAATGACAAAGGTTTGAGCTGTATAGGCAGGTCCATTATCTAATTTTAGCTGCTGGGGTTTGCCCCAAGCAGCCCATGCCTCTTTTCTCCACTCAAAGGGATGGCATGAATGATCCTAGAACACGTATCTACAGATACGTGAACATATTTTAAAGTTCCAAATTCAGAAACATGTGTCACATCCATCTGCTAGAACTTAAGGGGAGACAAGCCTTGTGGATTGACACCCATGCCATGGGGATGATGATAGATTATACATTGAGGACAATCTAAGACCACCTGTCAGGCATCAGCTCGAGACAGATAAAATTTTTGTTGTAATGTCTTAGCATTTACATGAAAATTTTGATGGAACTGTTTAGCCATTTCCATAGAAGAACTCATGAAAATGCACTCCATCCTAGTCCATTGATCTACAATCTCATTTCCTTTACTAAAGGTCCTGGCAACCCGGTATGAGCCCGAATATGCTGAATAAAAAATGGATTCTTTCTCTGCCAAATTAATTTCTGCAAATTCTCAAATAATGAACAAACGGTACTATTAATTTTAATGGGGCCAGCGGTTTCAAGAATTTCAACAGCGTTAACAACATAAGCCGAATCAGATATCAAATTAAAAGCAAATTGGCAATTTTTAAAAACTTCAATTACTATTTTTAATTCAACTACTTGAGGAGAGGCCGGCGGGAATTGACATAACACGGGCTCATGTTTCTCTACCAAATAGGCCCCACAGCCTGTTTTAGAACCATCAGTAAACACATTTGGGGCCCCAGTTATAGGGGCAGCTGACGTAATCTTTGGAAAGATCACAGGATGCCCTCTAAAAAAGGATTGAGCTTCTTGAAAAACTGGGCAGGCGAGCTGGAGCTCTGACCTCACCGCTCACCAAACTTCTGGGTAAAAGGAGAGGCCTGGACCCCCACTGTTGATTGGATTATAGGGGGGAGGCTCTGACAGCACACAGCCTGGGGGGGGGCCTTTGTCAGTCTCTGGGCCCTTCCTCCTGCGCTTCTCTTTAATAGAGCTTCTCTCAATCTTCTCAATCAAAACCTGTAATTTCTCATCTGTATCAGACCACTCAGTGTCTAAAGCTCCCTTCTCTGACTTCACAGATTGCTCTTCCTTCAGCTGCTCTAATGTGACTTTCCACTCTATCTCATACACCTTAGAACTAACAGGTCCAACTATAGACTGAGGATTTGTTCTAAACAGTTGAATTGAAACATTTCTTCCCTTAAAGATACAATGTTGGTTCTGTTCCCTCTGCACTAGGCACTCCTCCTGGTAAAAGGCCATCCATTTAAGGAACATGGGTGAGGAGAACACTTCCTTCCAATCTCTGAGGGTGAGAGCCTGGTGGGCAAAGCCCTCAAGGATGGTCTCTACCCAGGGTGAATGAGAGCCATCCTCTGCCACTGCTTTCTTTAGTTCCCTAAGGTCTTGGGCTTCCCAGGGATACCAAGCTGCTACCAGGGTTAACATTAACCAGACACAGGTGGCTAGTATTTCTCCCAAGCTGAATTCTCCCACCCTGCATAGGGCTGCGTGCTGAAGGCAGCTGTTGAGGGGAAACCTGAAAGGAGAATGCGGCTTTCCCCTCTTCCACGGCTTTACAAAAGCGCTGATCTTCCAAACAGCTCCTAATGAGCTTCCACACAGGTCTTAACAGCTCTTGAAGAGTCAGAAAAATTGAGTTTGACATTAACAGCTCTTGGAGAGCCAGAAAAATTGAATATGAAGCGCCCATGGTTATTTTTGTTACTTTTTTTTCTTTCTTTCTTTCAGTTTGCTACTCCGCGAAACATTATTGCTCCTTCCCGGAGATTTTATTTTATTGTCTCTACTCCTGAGATCCTTATAGCCTCTACTTCCGAGGTCCTTATCATCCCACTTACCTGGGAACTTACCAGTCGGCTGCCCTGACTGCAAAAGGTTCTGAGTCTCAAGAGGTTTCTCCTTCCCCATCCGTCCTGGCCTCCAACTGTTACTTTTCTTTTACTTTCTCCTGGTACGGGCCTCCAACTGTTACGAGATTTTTCTTTTCCCCATCCGGGCCACCAGTTATTATGTCCTCCTTGTCCGGCAAGAAAGACACGATGACATGAGCTCTTCCTTTTGCAGTTTATTTCAGGAACCTTTCAACAATGCTTCTCCCGCCTATTCCTTCTGCCTGCTTCTCCTACTTCCGCCTTGTGCTTCTCCTGCCTCTCTCGAGCTGTTACCTAAGGTTTGCCTCCCGGCCCACCCTCGGCCTTTGAGTACTCCCAAGCATAGCCAATACCAATGGGCTACGTGGCAAAAGCAGATAGGTCACCAGAGGCGGAAGCAACCAATGGCAGGAAGCTTAGCCAAATAAGGGCCTTGTTTATGAGGCCACTCGCTCTTGGGGCTTGGCTCTCCACAAATGAAGGAAGATGATCCCATAATATGGGTGCAATAATATGGGTGCAACACCAAAAACCCACAGTAGGAGTTAATTTGGTGCTAACAATAAGAAAATATAAAGACTTAGAATAATTAATATGAGCTACAAATTGGGAAGAAATAGCACCCACAACCTCTGCAAGGCTTTTCTACCCTCCTCCATTAGAGCCCTGTCAGACTTAGGGTCAGCATCTCCTTTGAGAACATCAAATGAAAGTTTCAACTCTCCTGTGTTAAGTTTTAAATATGGATGTAGCCATTTGATATCCTCTAATAATTTTTGAAAATCATTAAACATTTTAAGGGAATCAGTCCTAAAAGTGGTCTTATTATTAATAATATGTGGACCATTAATCTGAAATCCTAAATAAGTATAGGGATCTTGTAACTGTACCTTTTCTGCAGCAATTTGTAACTCTTCAGTCTGTAAAGCTGTTTTAAGATCATCAAAGCACTGGAGTACCTGTTTTCCATCTTTTCCTATTATTATGATATCATCCATGTACTGAATCATGTAGATTCACTTCCACATGGTTCTAACATCATCTATGGCGGAGTCACAAATTTTTGGCATAAGGTAGGGCTATTAGCCATAACCTGAGGCAAGACCTTCCACTGATACCTCTTCATAGGTTCTCTAAAGTTTATAGCAGGAACACTAAAGACAAAGCTCTTTCTGTCTTCAGCATGTAAGGGGATAGTAAAGAAACAATCTTTTAAGTCTATCACTACTTTATAATAGCCCAAGGGTATGGCCACAGGTGTGGGTGGCCCAGGTTGCAAGGCTACCATCAGAATCACTGTTGCATTAACAGCCCTCAAGTCCTGTAACAATCTTCACTTTCCTGATTTTTTTTTCTTGATGACAAATATTGGGGTATTCCAGGGAGAGTTACTCTGTTCCAAATGTCCTGCCTTGTAATTGCTCCTGCACTAGCAATTGGGCAGCTTGTAATTTTTTCAGTGGTGAGGGACCACTGATCCACCCAGACAGGTGAGTCCCCCTTCCAGGTGATGGGATTGGCACAACGCTCTTGAGGCTGCAGCTCAAATCAACAGCCTCCATCAAAAATACCCCGAGCCTCTTCTTGCAGTGTTGCCACGGGCCTCAATGGCATGAGTAGCCCCATCTTCATTTTTTCCCAATCCTTTCCCTGGGGAAAACCCAGAGTTTATCATCTGAGCCATGATTACTTCACTGGGGATGCATATCATCAATCCCAACTAGGATAACAGTTCTCAGCCCCAGAGATTAATGGGAAGGCCCGGAATGACGTAGGGTTGTATATTTCCTGTATTTCCTTCTTTATCTTTCCATTTCAGCACCTTAGACCTTTGTTGTGGATTTTTACTTTGGCCAATACCCCTTAGATTGGTCAAGGTTGGAGTCAGAGGCCAGGTGGTGGGCCAATCACTTTGTAGTCTTGGAATGCCTTTCCATCAAGCCATATTGTCATCATAGGTTTTTGTTTAACTATAGGTTGCATCCAGTATCCATCAGAGGAACCAAAGTCTTGATCCCTTCTCTTAGGACTCTTATATTTGTAATCAGTAGGAGGTAATGGAAGTAACAATAGCTGAGCTATCCTCCTTCCTGGAGGGATAGTGACTGTATTCTGTATTGCCTTGGCCACTACCTTAATCTCTCCTTGATAATCATTGTCTATAACACTAGGGAAAATTTGTAGTCCCTGCATGGCAGCACTGCTTCTTCCCACTATCAGGACAAACACATCTGGATGCAGCAGTCCGAACACTCCCATGGGTAGGGCTTGCAGTCCCATTTCTGGGATTAGTACTGTGTGGGTGGCAGAACTGAGGTCCAGTCCTGTGCTTCCTGGGGTTGCTCGACTAAATGCTGGAAGGGGTTGTTGTTGCTTGCTGGCAGGAAGCTGACCACCCCGAGCCTGTTTTTTTGTTTGTTTGTTTGTTTTTTGTTTTGGGTTTTTTTTTTTGTTTGTTTGTTTCTTTGGTTTTTGAGACAGGGTTTCTCTGTGTAGCCCTGGCTGTCCTGGAACTCACTCTGTAGACCAGGCTGGCCTCAAACTCAGAAATCCACCTGCCTCTGCCTCCCAAGTGCTGAGATTAAAGGCGTGCGCCACCACTCCCCGGTTATGACTTATGTTGGTTCTAGGCCTAGAGCTGCCCCCTGCTCCTGTTTCCCCATTTAGGGAAAAGGGTGTTCCCTTGTGTATCTGTCTTGGATCTACATGCTTTAGCCCAATGTTTTCCGCGTTTGCAACGTGGGCATAGCCCAGGCTGTTCCTGGGCTGTCTCTGAGTTGACTTGTTTCCTGCCCTGCAATCTTTTGCAAAATGTCCAGGCTTGCCACACTTAAAACAGGCCTTTTTGTCTCTATTTGCCAAGAAGTCTCTTACTGATTGTCCTTGCATGGGGGCCACCATAGCTAAGCCCTGTTGGTAGGAGGGCCCTATGTGAGAACAGAGTCTGATATACCCGGTGAGGTCTGTCTTCTTCCTGTAGGGTCTAATGGCTGCTTGACAAGCAGGATTGGCATTTTCATATGCAAGCTGTTTCACATAGTCTACACCTGCCTCTGCATTACCAAAAATCCTCCCTGCTGTTGTCATCAGTCGATGAACAAAATCAGAAAATAGTTCATCAGGCCCTTGTCTGACTGCTGTCAAGGTGCAACAGGGTCCCCCTTTACCGAGAGTTTATGCCAAGCCTTCATAGCTGCGATTTGAATTTGAGCGAATAAGCCTGGGTCATATTGTATCTGGTCATCACTAGAAGCAAAATGCCCCTTTCCCATTAAGGCATCAAAGGACCAACCATAGCATTCCTCCTAGCCATCTCTTTACAATTCTCTTCATACTCTGATTTCCAGATAAGATGGTCAGAACCGCTAAGAACTGCTCTCACTAGGGTATTCCAATCCCCAGGAGTTAGCCACTCCTCTGTGGCAGATTCCAAGATTGCAAGGGTAAAAGGAGCATTGGCGCCGTATTGTGTCACTGCATTTTTTTAATTCTTTAATGATTTGGAGACTGAACCCTGTGTGATGTCTCCAAGCAATCCCTTTAATGTCTGTGGTCTTTCGTACAGGGAAAGCCTCAGCGTCTCCCTCCTCTGGGTGATCTGTGGCTGAACTAAAGCCAGAGGGCAGGGGCCATCTTTGGACTCCGCCTTGAGGAACTCGAGGACCCAGGGGATTTTTGCGGGTGGCCTTGCGCTTCCGAGATGTCTTCCCAGGCTTTAATTTTTGTAGCTGATTAATTAAGTCCTGATACTCTTCCTCTAGTTCTATTTGTTGTTTTAGGGCTGAGGTTTTATCCTGCAATTCCTTTCTAGGGTCCAGGACAGTCATTCCCAGGATACCATCAGGTGGTACAGGGAACACAGGTGGAGGTCTCTGAAAGGGCGGCCATTTGGGATCGTGATATTTGGCCGCCTCTTCCTCCAGGTCATCCCAGTCTGACTGAGACAAATCGTCATCATCCCCTAGTTGTATTTTGGATTTCAATTTAGGATATATGCGTTTTCTCTTTTTCTTTTGAACAGTTGAGTCATTTCTCTCTTTGGGCCAAGTGCTGCTATTTGATTGTGCTTCCTTCCCCCTTGGATTTTCTGTCTCTAAAGTCTTCTCTGAATTTTGAGACCTATTGGACGACCTTTGAGAGGTTGCTCCTTTATCATCATCACTATCTAGAGAAATTAAATCTATTTCCTCCTTAGAGGAATCAATTTTATCTTTTGTTTTCTCCTCTCTTTGCTCTGTCTTTTAAATTTTTTTTCACCCTCCTCAACAATCTCCGCTATTGGTGAACACTTTGTTGAGATCATTTCATTTATCAAGTTCCAATATGAAAAGGCAGTGACTGGGACCTTTTCAGGTCCAAGAATCCTGTAAAAATCTCTAAGTGCATCTCCAACTCTACGCCATCTTTTTTCATCAATGGTTCCTTCTTGAGGAAACCAGGGACATAACTCTTTAATAAAATAAAAAAATGACAACAAATGATGAATTTTTACCTTTACTCCTGGAGTCTTTAAAGCCTTTCTTGTTTGTTCCACATATAATTCATGCTGACTTATTTCTCCCCATTTTTGTTACTATGACTTACTGGTCTCGACGCGGCAGATTCCCAGGCGATCCCCTTTGTTTCATTTTTGAATTTTCTGTCGACCCTTCTTCCAGTAACGTTCCTGGGTGGGTGGGGGGGCTCTTGCTCTCACTGCCCCACTTTTGGCACCAGTTGACCTGGCCTGAGGGTTGGTCTACGGGGTCTGCAAGGGAGAGAGTGGGGATGGAGGGGCAAGAGACTTGAAGAATGGAGACAAGACAGCCTGTTCAAGTCTCGTTCGTTGAAAGGCAATTGTGGGTATATAAGTGCAAGCAGGGAAGTGGAGCTGGAGACACTTAACCACAAGTGCCTTGCAGCTGGGGGCACCAAACTGCAAGTCCAGGATGTGTCTGAGAAAAACAGGATGTTATCAGAGTGTGCTCAGCTGTGGTGGGCTGCTTGCAAAACTATCATGCCAGGAAAACAAGTCTCTTGTCAGGGTGGAAAAGTACCACCTGTAAGTAAATGGCCCGAGATGGCTGCAGAGATGATAGCCGCTTTTTGCTAGGAGTCGGCTCCCAACAAGGCCCCACTTGTCAAAGGTGGCAAAAGGTACAAGGTTTATTTTTATTTTTTATTATTGTCAATAATAATAATAATAATAATAATAATAATAATAATAATAATAGGCCCCACTTGTCAAATGTGGCAAAAAGTACAGGGTTTTAATTTATTTATTCTATTATTGTCAACAACAACAACAACAATAATAATAATAATAATAGCCATGTTAACATCAGTGTGATTAAGTGGATAGAAGTCTTGGGGCCAGCTCAGTAAAGACTGTGGTCCCTTCTATAAGTGTGAGCATTTGGGGAATTTGGGATAGTCGAGATCAAAGCCATTACAGAGAGGGACAGCCTTGAGGCTAGAAGATAGATACAACTCATCAATGGAAGAAGAGATATGGATCTGCAGGCAGGTGGAATCACACCATGGCGGGGAGGGGAGACCCTGCAAAACCAAGGCAGAAGGAACAAGGGCTTAGACAGTAAAGACTGTCTTTTGCATAGAAATTGTAAAGACAGCAGCTGCCATGCACAAGGGTTGGCAACAGCACAGCCTCAGGGAGCATGCGCAGCCTCATCCTTCAATCGCCCAGCACTGATTTAGAGTGTATGGCATTACTGTTTCCATCCCTACAGCTAGGCAAACCAAAGTACTGAGGATCCTAGCAGCTCTTTTAAACAGGGTGTTTAACTAGGTCTGAGTTGTGATTGACATATATCTTGGCCACTGTATTTGCCTATGTAACCCATACCACTCCCTTAACACAGAACATTCTTATCTATGCCCCCCGACCCCCTCACCCCTCGGCGTCCCTTCCCAGCAGTCAACCTCCTGACTCCTGCCACTCCTCTCTGCCATCGCTGGTTGGTTTCTTTGCTCCTCAGAGACAGGACAGACAAGTGGATCAAGGGAAGAAAGTCATCGAGCTGATGAGAAATTCACATTTTTAGATGGTATCTGCAAATGAAGGGGCTGTGACCAGTTAGAATTCGATTATGTGGGCTCAGCTATGATGATGCTTTGTCTATGCTGAGACCTAATCCAGTTTTCACTCTGAGCATGCATGGAAAGTGCTAAGGAATCCCAGGCTGTCTTACACACAGTCACATCTGAGACTCAGGAGAGGGGTCACAAACCTGGACCCGGAAGAAGTAACTGAGCATGCGCGTGATTTATTTCAAACCATCCGGTGGCACAGGCCTGGTCGAACTTCTGCATTTCATTTTTGGTGCTCTTGTTATAATTTGGTTTCTAGAAATCCCCTAAATAATCAAAGCACCAAGAACTTTGCCTTTTATGGTCATTTCTGAGGTCAGCAGAACAACGTGCAAAAGCATTCTTGTCGCCAGGAAGAGGGTGGTTATCTTCCCCGCGTCATGTTCCCCATTCTTGAAATCCATGTTTCTGAAGCCCAGCTGCCCACCATCACCAGAGCAACTTTCTTGCCTTACCAGAAGCTGCTCTGGAGTCAGATCTCCCTCCTAACTCTGGCCAAGTGCTAGGCAACTGTTCCACTTGAAAGAGAGGAAGGATGGCTTGGTGGTTAAGGGCACTTGCCGCTCTATCATGAGCACCAGAGTTCAGATCCCAGGACCGATATGCAGCAGCTCACAAATGCCTCTTCTGGCCTCCATGGGTACCAGTGCACTGCCATGCATGCCAGCACTTACCATCATCATCATTATGTCATTTTTAAAGAGGGGGACTTGTGGGACTCATCTCCCTGTTGACCTCTGGCCTATACACACCACACACTCACACACACACATACACACAAACACACACACACACACTTCTACATATAAAAGAATACACACACATCCTAAACCCCCTCGCCCCCAAAAATCCCTCCACTCTGACATTGTTTAGAAATGTACTCAGACTTAGCTTTAAGTAAAACATAGCAATTTCATAAGGTTACATAAAAATAAATAAATAAATAAATAAAAAGTTTAAGGAGAGGAAAAAAACTAAATTGCTTATGTATATTCATTACAGCATGATTTACAACAGCTCCCAAAGTGAAAACAACCTGTATATATGTCAACTGAAGAATGGGTAAAACATGGGGGGTGGGGCACACAAGGGAATCCTACCCAGCCATCAAGAGGTGTCAAGTGTAAACCCCTGGTAACGTGGCGACCCTTGGAAACGGTGGACTAAGAGAAAGAAACAAGACACAGGGGCCCAGGTTACGCCTATTGATATGAAATATTCAGAAAAGGCAAATCCACAGAGATAGCAGATTAATGGTTGTCAGGGAGTGGCTTGGGAGTGACTGCCTTACTCATCCAGAACTTCTTTTAAAGGGTGATGAAACCATTGGTGCTACTGAGCTGTCGAGCACGCTCGGACCAGGTGCTGTGTCCCCAGGGACACAGTGGAAACACTGTATTGTTGTGGTTGTTCTGTTGGATCTGAGTTCCCAGCCTTTCCAGAGGAGAGAAGAAAACAAAGTAACAGCTGCTACATAGCAAAAGCTTATAGACTCCTCACCCCCTGCCCCTCCCCCACAGGGGACTGGACTGTAGTGGAGTAGTGGGTACGGCTGTCTGATCAGACTGCTTGTCCCTCAGAACAGCAGCTGTCCCAGCTTAGGCTGCAGGAATGTCCAGGTCCAGGATTATGGTCCCCCCTGGCTGTTCCAGTTTGCTTGGTTGACTTCAGGGCGTGTATAAGAGTCCCGTGGACTCCAGCCAGCCTCCAGGAAAGAGTTGCAGCGGAACACCAGCCCCCAGAAACCACAGAGGTTAACCTTTCATCCCGGAGCAGCCTCCTACCCACCCCTCAGCTAAATATTTGATTGCCATTCAGCACTTTACTTTGAAGAGACTGAAACAAAGTTGAACAATGGTGGTGCAGGCCTCACAGCACTCGGGAGGCAGAGGCAGGTGGATCTCTGTGAGTTCAAGGCCAGCCTGGTCTACTGAGTAAGTTCCAGGACAGCCAGGACTACACAGAGAAACCCTGTCTCTGAAAAACAAAACAACAGAGAGAGAGAGAGAGAGAGAGAGAGAGAGAGAGAGAGAGAGAGAGAG
>NW_022196905.1:232731843-232742084 GCF_008632895.1 Mastomys coucha | reverse complement strand
GAGAGAGAGAGAGAGAGAGAGAGAGAAACAAAAGCCATGTATTTGAAATGCTTGCTGGCTGGCTGGTTTCTTTCTACCACAGCAAAAGTCCCATTTCCAGCTGGGGCTGGATCCCAGTGGTAGAGCAGTGGTAGGTAGCATCTGTGGTACCAGGACCTCAAACAAACAAGGAAGAGACTCTTACCTTCCTGAAACCAGTTTCACACTAGACCCAGCGCTTCAGCAAGGACCACAGAAAGAGCTCAAATGCCATTCTTGATAAAATGGTATGACCTTCCAGAATGTCTCCAGTATTTATTTCTCGAATCTCCCGCTCAACCCGACTCTCCCTCCTGACTTTCTGACCCAAGAAGATGCCTCTGCCTGCTACTCCATGTCTTTCATTGCTGGTCTGGTCAGGGCAGGATCTTTTCTTGTCAGGTCCATGGTAGCTAGTCAGGCTATAGGAATGAAGCCTGGGTCTGGGTCTTTGTGAACAACCTCAGATTCCCTCCTTCTGGTTTGGGTTGTAAATGTCCCTCAAAAGTTGCATGCAAAAGAAACTTGATCATACTCTATTGTGCTATTGATGGGTGGTGCAACCCTTAGGAGGTGGGGGGCCTGGTGGAAGGAAGTGGGGTCACTGGACCTGTGACCCTCTGCTTCCCAGATTTGCTGTACTCCACCTTCTCCACCATGTTCTATGTCACCATAGCCTCAGAAGCAATGCAACCAAGTGACCATGGACTGGGACCTCTAACACTGAGAGTGAAAACAGGCCTTTCCTCTTCATAAGTTCATCATTGGCTTGGGTATTTTGTAACAATGATGAAAGCTGACCAGGAGATTTGAGCTATTACACCACACCTCTCCACCTTAACCAATCATGCTTTTCTCCAAGAAAAGACCCTTGAACATTCCCCACTAAGGGAGCTACACACACACACACACACACACACACACACACACACACACACATACACACCTACATATATACACATACACACAAATACACATACATACACATACACACACACACACATACACACACACATACATACACACAGAGACACACACACACCTGACTCCCTCTTGCAGCCTCTCAGCTGGCACTGTGTCTCATTTCCTGAACGTTTACCATCTACAGAAATGACCTATTGACGTCCAGGACTCTTTTCTAGGCGCCCACCTTGTCACTTGCTCCTACAATGCACTGCTCTGTAGACTTCACTCCGTTGACATCTATCCCTGCCACTTTGAGTGTAATCCACTCATTCTTCACTCATTCACTGCATGGATGTTTATTGAATGTCTACCTGTGGTGAAACAAAAGTGTGGAAAGAAAAGAAAAACAGAAGACATGGATACAACTTTATATTCAAGTAAGCCAGCAATGGAGCAATTGGGGAAACTGAGGTAGAAAGTCACAGGAGTTTCTCCCTTCTCAGAAAGTGTCTGATTGCTGCTGTCTTAGGGAGTATATTAGTCAGGATGGTGGCAGGCTCTGCTGCAGTAACAAATGATCCACCAAATTTTTGTGGTCTGCAAAACAAGCATCTCTCTTTTCCAAATATTTTGATGTTGGTCAGGCAGCTCTTCAGGTCCCTTCGGGCTCCGTGATCAAAGCTGCTCTCACCATGTAAGTCTAACTTTAACCAGCACAACTTCCTGTTCACTGATAAAGGGGGAGAGATGGGGAGTACACTCTCCACTTCTGAGACTGCAGCCCAGCAGTAATGTGCTCTTTCTCAAAACCTACTAACTGAGTTGGCTGACTCTACCCAACTGTAAGGGGGCTGGGACAGTCTGGGGCAACAGGAGAATAGACCTTAAATTACAGTTATCCATTCCAGATTGGGGGTGAGTAGAAGGGGTCAGATGCTGCTGCTAAATCAGAAGGAGGGATTCAAGACACAAGGAAGCAGCAGAGGAGATAGGGGCTCCATTCACAAAGAGAGAGGAACAGTAAACCCAAAATGCAACTTTGGGAAAGGCAGAGGTGAAGTGTGCAGTTCAAAGTCACAAATCAGTGAGGGAGGTCTTGAGGGACCTACCCCTGGCAGGGTTCCTGAAATGTAGAGAGAATCTCTGTGTATTGTATGGAGGCATCGTCTGTCAGTTTAAAAACCTATGTTCTATAGGAAAGGGTAAAATAGAAAGTGGGACACCCGGGAGGCAGAGAGGATTCTGGGATAGATTGAGGTGTGGGAGATTCACCAGGGAAGATGAGATGGAGGGATGGTACCTAAGCACAGGTACCCAGCCACGTTGCAGAATGTAGATCAGAATAAATGGAATTATATTAAATTACGATCTAGTCAGAGAAGAGCCTAGCTATATGGCCAAGGTATATCTAAAATCTATTTTTTGATTCTGAGTTTTACTTCAGGAAGCATAAGGTTAGGAGGAAGAACTAGACATAGCTTTTACTGCTTAGCACAGCATAATGAGGTAACGTGAAGAGCAGAGTGACTGCTCCAGCCACAGAGCAGGCAAAGCAGGCATGGAAGGACAGGCGCTTCCATTCCTCAGTTCTCTCCTAGCCTGCCATCTCACCAAACCATTCTCTGTAGGACGCCAAGGGAGCAGCAGAGCAGCCTGTGGCTTCAGCCAGGCAGCTATGGTGTGAGTCTCCCCAACCCTTCAGCTCCTTCTTTGGAGCCTCCTGAACCACCTGCTTCCCTGCCCCAACAGCAGCACTCTTTGGCTTTATTTATTTTTTTAAATTAACCATTTAAAACTTTTTAGATATGTAGCCAGGCAGTGGTGGTGCATGCCTTCAATCCCAGCACCTGGAAGGCAGAGGCAGGAAGATCTCTGAGTTCGAGGCCAGCCTGGTCTATAGAGATTTCTAGGACAGTCAGGCATAAGCAGGAACCCTGTCTATGTAGGAAAAAGTTAGGTGTGTATGAGCGCCCATATGTATGTATCTGTATGTATGTATATCACGGCTATGCCTTGTTTGTCAGATCTTCTGAAACTGGAGTTACAGGCAGTTTGTGAGCCTCCGTGTGGGTGCTAGGAACTCGACCAGAGTCCTTTGGAAAAGCAGCAGTTGCTCTTTTCCAGCCCCTCTAATGTTCTATGGAAAGTTCCATTGACGGTTGCCTCTCCTTCTTCCGGCCTGCTAAATGGAGCCTTTCCCAAGCTCTGGCATCTGCTCTCCATTCTCCATGCTCTCTCTTCATCTCATCTAAAATGTGGCTTACGGTACCTGGCTAATGCTTTCCGTATCCTGATCGTGAGTGTGTCTCTCCGGTCTGCTTCTGCTCCTGGCTTCCAGCCAGCGTGAAATACCCTTCCAGAGCTCCTGGATCGCAGTTCTGATGGACATGTTTGTACTAACACATAATAGTTTATCTTGACCATCCACTTGATGTGATTAAGAATTACCTAAGGGACAAAGCTCTGGGTAGAGCGTGACAATGTTTCCAGAGAAGCTTAAGTGAAGTAGGAAGACTCACTTGCGATGTGGGCAGCATCCTTCCTTCCCTGGGTAGGATAGGTAGGATGACGAAGAGGAATAAAGCAAGCCGAGTACCACCTTTATCTCCCTCTGCTTCCTGACCAGCCTTGGGCTCCTGAGAGCACACCTCCTGGCCATGATGGACTAGCCAATCCATAATGGACTATTCTTCTTTAGTAGCTTTTTTTTCTGATATTTTGTTACATCACTGAAGAAAGTAACCGATGCAACAGTACAGCCAAATCTGTTCAGTCTCTTTCCACAACGTTAAGTCTGTTTCCTGTGTTGGGCTCCAGGAGCCCACAACACAAACCACAAGAACACCAATCTTAGTCAGACAGGGATAGTTCATGGAGCATATACCCCAGGACTGATCAGGGCCATGTTCCAGGTTGGGCACTGAACCGTGACCCTGAGTTAAGATACTACAGGGCTTTTTAAGCCTGAGATCTACAAATATCTGCTAAGTTATTCCACCAACTAGGATTTAGGAATAGGAGATTTCCTTAGGAACGTGTCGTTGTTGTATACTTATCCTATTCCCATTGGTTGGGGTATTCAACTGCGGCAAGAGACTTATCTAACATTCATGTCTTAACTTGTCTACCAGGATGGGACTTGTCTTGTAACATTCATGTCCTAACTTGCTAATCAGATGTCAGTTACCCAAGACTATGTCTCTTTCTGCCAAGTAGGATGTCAATTCTCAGGGAGGCCTTGGGAACTTCAATTTTACTCCCTCACTACTCAAAACTGAAGTCTTATTCCAAATAGTTTCTTATATTGGTGCATGTGTCTCTCTTATGTTGGGCTCCATCCCAGGGGCAGCTTATAAAAGCAAATACCATAAAAGCGTATACATAGGTGCAGGAAGTGCTGCTGGGTGCTTGGTTTGGGTCCAAGCTTATTGTGGAGAACTATACAAAACAGCTCTACTGACTTCTATCGTGATTAGCTTCCAAGGGCACAGAACATAACAGAATATGTAGTCAACTTGGCATTAGAAAGTTTCCTAGTAACAGCAGAAACATATAAGGAAGTTTCTTTATAATGGCATGCTAGCCAGGAAATAGTTACCTAGGCCTTAGCATTTTATCTAACCCTTAACACCCTGACCCCACAGCCCCAATGTCCTTCATTCTTAGAACTGCCCCAGCTCAGCATCTGGGACCCTGTCTATTCATGCATGCATCCAGGCAGCTCCCACTTCCATTTCTTCCTATCCTTGTCTGAATCCTTCCTCTCCTCCCTTCCATCCACCTTGCTTAGAATGTTGAGTTTTGTCAGCTTCCCACTGGGTCCTCCTGGTCTTCCTTCCCACTCTCACCATCTGGCTAACATACTTCCTGAAGCTTGGCTCTGCCCCTGCTCACCTTCAGTACTGAGCTGAGGTTATCTGGAAGGCTTTAGGGCCTTCACCACTTTGTGTAGTTTAAGACAGGATCTTCTACATATCGCAGGCTGACCTTGAACTCACAAACTTGTCCCAGCTTCTCCTGGAATTACAGGCATGCATTGCCATGCCAAGTTGCTTGCCAGCATTATACCTGGGGTCTGCATGCACTGGCCCTGTCATTTTTACTGGCCTAGGTGCACATTTCTCACACTCTAGGGAAACTGGTTGATTCTGGTTTTCCCAGCATATCTAGAGTTGCCCTTTTGCTGGCCCTTGCTCAAGCTCCTTCTCCTGATACATGTTTCTCCCACCCCTGCTCTTACTTCTCCTTTCTCCTTCTGTTGAATCTTACCCATCTGTTGAATTTAATAATTAATAAATCCCAGCAGCGGGTTCACCTTAAGCAGCACAACAGCTGGGCCAATTGTCTAAACTCCACACAGTTAATCCACCTCTGGCCAATAATCCCAAGTATATTCTATCTTGACTACCCAGTTTTGCAGCCCTCTTGGGCCGTATTCTCCTGGCCTCTTCACATGGCAGCTATGCCTCTCTGTCCAGCACTCTTCTCAGGGCTGGCGGGTCTCCTCTTCGCCACACTCTCCTCCTTCCTCCTCTTCCCAGTCCCAAGCCCAGGAATTCTCAAGTCCTGTCTCTGGCTGCCCTGCCCAGCCATTGGCTACCGGCATCTTTATTTACCAATCAGAATCAGCTGGGGGCAGTTGAGCAGATACTTGTGTAAGCAGTTTTGGGGTCCCAAGTGAACATTAGAATGCAAGCAGCATTAGGCCAAACCCACTACATTCATCTTTCAAGGGTCTTTTTTGGGGAGGGGCAGCTCTCCTGCCTCAGCCTCCCAAGAGCTGGGATTACAGAATGGGCTCGGTGAGCTCCAAAGTTACGTTTTAAGTTTTGATCATTGTGCCTAAGAGATCCATAAACAAAAGTATCTATAACTTGTAAGCAGCCTCTTGCCCAAGGACAAACAGTTCCTGAAATGCTGCAGGCTAATGTTTATGGAAGATTATAAGTCACATGTTTTCACTTCCCTAAACAAGTTCATTTGACCCAACTGTACCTCATATGCTTGATCACAGGTAGTTGAAAGATACACAGGCAGGAAATAAATCAGGATATATGCTTGCCCCTGACTGGACCTGATGGGAAATATGGTAGCCTTATGGGTGTGCCTTTATAAGCCTCTCCTAAATGTGATTGGTGCCCATTTTCTGGGAACCCTAGAATGGTCTTGGCCAGAGTGTATTATCATGGCCAGAATGTAACTAAAGCTTGCTTCAATTTTGGCTCAAAACTAGTGGTAGTTGTCTTATTCTTGATCAGTGGGTCTAACACCACCACATGAACCCTTCAAGCCTCTTTCCAGCGCCATATTCTCCACAGGACTGGCATGCCTGCCTTTGTTACCAAGTGTTCCCATATCTTTTGCTTCTGAAACGTTTTCCCTTTGCAGCTCACTGAAGTGCTTGCTTTGGCCACTAACCACTGTCTTGTGTATACCCAGAGGACTTCCGTTTGTAGGCCTCCCAGCCAGTGGCTCTCCTCAAGTGTCTGCAGAAAGTGAACTGCTACTGTGTGTTTAAGGAAGCAGGTCCTTCTGAGGCACTTGTGTTTTCAGTCACAAGATTAAACTTCCCACAAACTGGGTTATTACCAATCCAGTGGCTGGGTTTCTTGTTCTGTAAACATTCTTGAAGCCTTGTTAATTCCGTGAGCCGTGTGAGGTCAAGCTGGCTGCTTTGCACATGCTTTAGGGGCATCCCAGGCTGGTGGTTCTTCTGGAATATTCCATTAGGTCTCATTTCTGTGAAACCCACCTACACCTGACCACACTGGAGAGGTCAGGCAAGTACTTGAAGAGGATTTCAGTTCTGAGTAAGACTCTCTCTGGGCTGATGAGGCCCAGATGTAGCATCAACAGAGCTACAGGGCAGAGTGGACTGTACTCAGTTACTTCAAAGCCACAAGGAATCTATCTGGGAGCTGAAGAAAGCTACAGGTAACTCTGGAGGCTGAAAGGCCAGCGGGGAAATGACAGCTACTTACTGGAGCAGTGCCCTCAAGGGAGCTAAGTGAAACCTCCTTCAACAGTGGCTAGAGCTGGCATCACCCCTGTGCCCTACCTCCCCGTGGGAGCATCAAAACAAAAGAATGGATGAGAAGCAATACCTCCTGGCTGTAAAATGTAGTAAAGTGGAGCCTGGGGCATGCATGGCTCATTAATTATGAACAGATATCCACTCTTTCAGAGGACCCAACTTTGGTTCCCAGCAATTATACCAGGCAGTTAGTTTACAACAGTTTGTCACCCCAGCTCCAGGGGATTCTTCACCTCTAGTCTCTGATGACTTCTGCACTCCTATGTACATACCCATACAGAGACATACATACACACACATAGTTAAAAGTAGAAATTAAAATTGGTTTTTAACGTAATAATGTGAAGCATTTTGTTACTCAAAGACAAAGAGAATACTGTGGCAGGCACTGGCCTTTCTTCTCCTTCTGCTGCCTAACTGGGGAATGGAGTGCCTTAGAGACCTGACCGAAAGCTTCTACAGCAGGGAACCAGGAAGGGATGGGCGTGGAGAGGAAGTGGGGACTGGAGAAGGTCTGCCCTGGCCCCACCTGCCCATCCCTGCTATAGGAACTATTTGGTCAGCCACAGTGGGCCAAACCACACTCACTGGCTGATAAACTGTCTGGAGACACTGACTGTGACCTAGTTCTCCCGATTTTTTTTTTGTAAGTAGAGGCCCAGAGAGATTAAGGAAGTGCATCTGAAGTCACACAATTGAGAGTATCAGAAACTCAGATTGAGTTTTCAAGCAGCTGCCTCATAGGTCTTTGCGCTCAGCCTCCCTTTCCATTGAGGCGAGATCCCAAAAGTTGGGTAGCATCAGGGGGCTGAGAAGAATGGGCTCCCCACAGACTGACTGCAAATGTAGTAAGAGGAGAAAAGAAAAAACAAAACAGCTATAAATATTCCTAAGCAAGGTGACTGTCCGACCTCAGGGACCAAGAGAAAATTCCATCCGGGTGAGAAGAAAACAAAACAAAACAACAAACTCAAAAAGCAAAACAGCAAAACAACAGCTCATTGTTTTTTTTTGTTTTTTTTTTTTTCAAATCACTTCTCATAGTTGAAAAATGGCAAGTTCCTAAACAAATAAGTTCTTTGTCCTGCTTTTGAAACATGATGTTAACCCAAAGCTTTTTTGGAGTGAGAGAAAGAAGGTGGCCTACACCTGTAATCCCAGCATTTAGAAAGGTGAGATTAGAAAGCCAAAGTCCTAAGCCCAGGCTAGCCTGTTCAGTAAAACCTCCCAATCAGTCAGTCAACCAACCAACCAATCAATCAACAACCAACCAACCAACCAACCAACCAATCAACCAACCAACCCACCAACCAATCAATCAACAACCAACCAACCAACCAACCAACCAATCAATCAACAACCAACCAACCAACCAACCAACCCACCAACCAACCAACCAATCAATCAACAACCAACCAACCAACCAACCAACCAATCAACCAACCAACCAACCAACCAATCAATCAACAACCAACCAACCAACCAACCAACCAATCAATCAACAATCAACCAACCAACCAACCAACCAACCAACCAATCAATCAACCAACCAACCAACCAACCAATCAATCAACAACCAACCAACCAACCAACCAACCAATCAATCAACAATCAACCAACCAACCAACCAACCAACCAATCAATCAACAATCAACCAACCAACCAACCAACCAATCAATCAATATTTTTTATGTTTTTTTTCTTTTAAAAACTGAACTTTTATTATTGTTGAACATTGTCCTAGTTGGGGTTTATATCGCTGTGATATAAACACCATGACCAAAAGCAAGTTGGTGAGGAAAAGATTTATTTGGCTTCCACTTCCATTTTGTAGTTCATCATTGAGGGAAGTCAGGACAGGAATTCACACCGGGCAAGAACCAGGAGGCAGGAGCTGATGCAGGCGACATGGAGGGGCACTGCTTACTGGCTTGCTCAGCTTGCTTTCTTATAGAACCAGGACCAGCAGCCCAGGGATGGCACCACCCACAATAGGTTGGGCCCTCTCCCATCCATTATTAATTAAGAAAATGCCCTACAGCTGGATCTTATGATGGCATGTTCTCAATAGAGTTTCCCTCCTTTCAGATGATTCTAGCTGGTGTCAAGTTGACATGAAACTAGCCAGCACAAACAGATTTTACATTTAAAATATTTTTTTTAAACACCCAAAGCCAAAACATGCTCTAATCTCAAGCCAAGGACTCTTTGGTGTCTGGAGGAGGACACCATTTGCCAGGAAACTGTTATCATGTACTTCCAGAAAAGTCAACACTGCCTAGAGGAGGCTGAACTTTCTATAGGGCTGGGAATTGGGTGCAGGGTCCTGAGACAGCAGAGCGCAGACCCTGCTAAGCTCTGCCAGACTCCCATCTTGTGCAGCAAGCCCTGGTATACCCTGAGAGCAGAGAGGGCTTAGTGAGAGCCTCCAGGCTTGAAGCCCTGGCATTTGGAAGAAAAGACATCGAGGAGGGCATAGCTTTTGTGATCAGATGACCTTGAGTGATCTTGGAGGGGAGTGACAAAACCCAAGGATGCCCTACCCTGTTATCGTCCTCAGCATTAGAGGTGCAGGTCCAGTCACATCACCAAACAACTCGACTTTCTGCCTCTGTCTGTCAAGACAGCAAAGCCTTTTGTGTTTTGTATTTGGCATTCCTGTGTGCCCTACTCTCAATGCATGATCCTATTTGTCCCACTGTTACACCATAGCTGCCTTTTTTTCTTGGGGATCCAACCTGCAGCAGCTCTGGCACACTCCCTGGAACTGGGTGTAAGCCCTTTCCACCTGCCCAGCTCACTCCACCACCTTTCCTCACCCTGATGCACTTGGCCATCTGCTGACCTGTTCTCTTTCATCTGGGTTGGAGGATCCTTCCAGCTCTGGGCTGTATAGAATCTTTTCTTTCTTTCTTTACCCATCTTGCCATCTTCATTCCCCTCTCTGTTTTTCAAATCTCTGTTCTCCATTCTTCCAGCCCCACAGTGTAACACCCTGTCCCTAGGTTCCTCGAATCTTGCATCTTCTTGTCTTCTTTCTCACCCCTCCCCCCAGCAGGGCCCTCTCTCCAGTCTTGCTGGTTTCCTGTGCTTTCCTGAGCACTGTGTGGGGATATGGCAGTGCCCAGGCTTAGGCAGGACTTCTATTGCTGTGATGAACAACGGGGCCAGAAGCAACTTGGAGAGAAAAGGGTTTATTTCAGCTTACAGCTTACAGTTCATGATGAAGAGAAGTCAGGGAAGGAACTCTGGGCAGGAACTGAAGCAGAAGCCATGAAGGAAC
>NW_022196905.1:232720134-232731068 GCF_008632895.1 Mastomys coucha | reverse complement strand
AGAAGCAGAACAGAAAATACTGGAGGGTACCCTCTAGAGTGAGAACCATTTTGTGATGCTTCCCTGCTATTGTTCTGTGTGTTCCAAGTCTCTGGGAAAACCATAGAAATTTGTAATCAAAGAACCTAGAGGACCCTGGTCTAAATAACAAGAACACACAGGAGCCATCACTGAAAAGCAATGGGAGTTAGGGCTGAAGAAATGTGTGTTGCTGTGCAGCTCAGAGGACACTGTGGTCATCAGCACTCTGCATGCATCCTCAGGATGGGCTCCTGCTGTCCTGTCCAGGGGGTAAGACAGCTTTGGGGGTGGTTACAGGGATGATCCTGAGAGAGACTGCCAAGCTGCACAACCAGTGCTGGGACACAATCTGTATGCAAATCAAAGACTGAATCAATGACTGATACTTTGGTCATCAAGACAAAAGCTTTTTAAAAAGAGAGAGAATCTTCCAGAGACTTTTCCATGAAGCTTCAAGGTCCAGAAAGTGTGTCTGATGGGACTCAGCCAGCTTGGAAACACCATCTTCTGCAGAGGCACAGGCAGATGTGATGACAGAGCAGAACCTGAAGCCTCTTCTCCAGCCGGAGAGGGTGAGTTCTGACTCCACCCTAAGCCCTCAGCTTTGGGCAGGAACCGCCACACCAGGCATCACTGGCAGTAAAAGGTGAGCACGTTCTCCTGGTTGCCTCGGATAAGGAGGACGGGAGGTCTGAGGTCCTGAGACAGGGTCTCCAGCCAGGCCATGTACAGTGAACTGGGGCACTTCCCCTTCCTTCCTATGGGCAAGGTACTGTAGGAGGAAGAGCAGCAGCAGAGGAATTACCCAGGGCTTTCCCACACAGCCCGGCACAGAGCTTGTCTTCTCAACAGTACTTCAGCTTCCTGCTTGCTCATCATTCCTTTCCACTCACCTTAAGACTTCCCTGCTGTCTTTCACAGCTCTTCAAAGACTATCTTCAGTCACAAAGTATTTCTAAGCAGACCTATGGCCTGAACATTCCCTTATGACCCAGTCCCCTGAAACCCTTCTATGGTAGTTTGCATAGGTTTGTCCCCTATAGACACACGTGTCTGTCTGAATGCTTGGCCCATGGTGAGTGACACATGTAGAAAGTGTGGCCTAACTGGAGTTAGGTATGGCCTTGTTGGAGGAAGTGTGTCACTGTGGAGGCAGGGCTTTGAGGTCTCCTATGCTCAAGCTCCGCCCAGTGACACAGTCCCCTTCTGTTGCCTTCAGATCAAGATGTAGAACTCTTGGCTCCTTCTCCAGCCCCATGTTTGCCTGTATGCTGCCATGCTTCCCACCATGATGATAATGGACTAGAACCTCTGAAACTGTAGGGCCAGGCCCAGTTAAACATTTTCCTTTGTAAGAGTTGCCTGGTCCTGGTGTCTCTTCACAGTGGTGAAACACTAACTAAGTCATCTTCCAACCTCACTTAGCCCTAATAATGTAATTCCTGAATAGCCATGGTGGTAAACTGCTCCTGTCTTGAGACCTTTGGACTTGAGAAACCACCATGCCCAACTCTGGGTGGCTCCCTTGAATCATCCAGGCTTGAGGGCATGAAGCTGCTTGAGAGCAGCTCCTCTGATTGGCCACGCCTTTCCATCCAAGCCCCAGTTGACTATACTCATAGCCCTCCACAATCTTAAAGGCATCTTTAGTTATGTTTATGTGCCGTCTGTCTCCCCCATTGGAATATGTGCTCAGGCACCTGCAGGCTGAGTTTTGTCTGGCCCTTCCCTCTGTGCATCAATACACTCTCAGACAAACAGGCTCAAAGCAGGCTTGCTGAGTGGGTGAGGCCACTAGCACCATGCCAGGCTTGCCTTTCCAGCCACACACCTTCCCAAAGCCACAGTGTGATATGCTCCTGTGAAGTGGCTGCATGCCCTTGTCCCACTGCCCCGTGAAGGACAGCAGGGAAGATTCCAGCATGGTTTCTCTAGGGCGTTTGTCCCAGTTGCAAACACCATGCAAGTAACAGGATATCTTAGAATGCTGTTCAGTCATGTCTGCCTGTTTAGATAAGAGAGTGACTTTTCTACCATCTTAAGAATTCTAAAGATACATTGGGACCATGGGTTCAGCTTCTGGGAAATACAGCATCCCATGGAACCAGCTATGGTGTGTGAATTTGGGATACCAGTGCTTACACGGCACTGTAAGGGATTGTACCCTGGCCAATCTCTCCATCTGAGCTCTAATACAGACCAGCAGTGGACAAGGCCCAACTGAACTCTGGCCAGCTGAACTTGGCTAGCTGGAGCCGCCATCCAGGCAGATGTGAACTAGGGTTCAGAGTTCAGAAACTGACCTCGCAGACATTGCCTGAGTGCTGGCATGGCAATGTCCTCAACTTGGTGGCTTTGGCAAAGTGCCTGACTGGCACTGAGCCTCAGAGTTCTTTAAATATAGAGTACTCACAGAGGTACTGCCCTTGTTGGCTGTCGGTGGACACACACAGGGTGTAGATGGATCTTGAACCAGGTTCCTAGATCTTTCTACCTGATGCATCCACTTGCTACAACCTCACCATACCTGTGACCACTAACTGAAACGCAGGGTCAGAACATTCGCTGGACAACCACTGCCCTATTTTAAGAAAGTAAAATCCCAAAGAGCAGGGAAGGTGGGTGGGAACAAAGATGTCTATGTCACTAAGCAACTGTCATCTTCACCTGAAAGTAGTTAGTGATCGTCCCTGGAAATGACATAGGAGAGGATAAAGGCCGAGTTTAGGACTCTGCCATCTGGGAAATGCTACAATATTTTGGGGAACTGACTTCACCAACTTTAAAGGTCACAGGGCACAGGTGCCTGCCTGCTCAGCGCCAGAAAACACCCACAGTTCCTGCAGCAAGCTTCTGCATGAAGCTTCCTCCCTGGGCGGAGCCTGTGGCCCTGTCCCAGTGACAGCACCTTTAACTCGCTCTAGCCAATGACATGCTTACTCTTGCCAACAGGACGTGCTCTCCCTAAACCACTGGTCTTTAGAACAAAGCTGGGGACAATACAAGTTCTGTTCAAAAGTGCTAGGCAAAGTTGGATGAATGCTAGATTCAGAAGTTAAGTCCCTGAAGGAACCAATCCAGGCTGAGGGCCAATCCACTCCCCATCTGGAAGGCCCTGAGTAGAGGACCCAACTCCTATGACAGTGTCCTTGTCTCAAGGAACACAGTTTAATTATGATCCTTAAAGCAGGCCCATGCTTACCGCATCTTCCTCAGCACAGGCCCCGGTGGTAAGGATGCCTTAATGAATTACTCTATGGCAATGTGGAGAAAATCGTTACTGAGAAAAGGAGTGCCTGGTCCCCACAGGAACAGGCAGGCTCGTAACCTGCTCAGAGGCTTGGGGTGGGGTTAGTTACTGCGCAGTGCCAGCTCAACACCTGTGCAGGTGCAGCTGCGCTCACACTTGGGTGGAGGTGTGGGGGTTGGGTCATCAGATAAGCCACTGAGTAGGCGACAGAGCCAGGTTCTGCCCCAAGCTGGGTCCAGTGAGGATTGTTCCTTGTGGGTTGTCCTTAGAATGTCTGGGGACAGGAGTCTTGAGCCCCTCCCAGCCCCCTTCTGGAAAAGACCAGAATTTGCATGTTCAAGGTTTCCAAGTCTGATGAGGCTGATCTTGACTACATCCTGAGAAATCTGGGTTAGTCTCCAACTTGGAGGGTTGGGACATACACAGCTGCTCTGTGGAGTTGGCCTAAGAGCTGGGGCCCTGTTGGGTGACAACTGGCTAGGGTGGGGTGTGTTCAGGTGTCACCTCCTGGGTGACCAGACACACCATCGTTGCTCTCAGCTAATCCCACAAGACTAGTTGATGGGCTTTTGACTTTTCCTGAAGTTTTGGGGAAAAGAAGAAAGTGGGATGAGAGATGCCATTCAGGTAAAATCTCCTCATGTCCCCGCCCCCACTCCTCCTTCTCACCCATCCAGATTCATTTTATAGCAAGTGAACTTGGATTGCAGTGTGATGAAAGAGAACCTTGAACCTGCTTCACTGGTCATTATGGAAATCAAGGCTAGAGAGACATGGTATTCCTTACCAAGGCCACACAGTGAGTTAACGGCAGGTCATAATTGCAAGTGTGTGTTTCTCTGAAGAGAGACTGCACTATGGAAGCTGCAGCTTGTCCCATCCATGCTCCCTGGACAGTTCACATCTCAGAGTCCCCAGATAGATGTCTGGGAGCCACCTCACTGTCTTGACTCAGGCCACATCCTGGGCCCAACCTAGCTTTAAGAACATTCTCTGAGAGGTGTTGATGGGACACACCCCTTCCCTCAGCACTCTCTCAGTAGGAAAACATGACCTCCTGCATGCAGGCCCTGGGAGGCGTTCAAGAATGGGTGTCATGGAACCGCAGAAGGGCCCTACCTCAGAGGTCCACATCTGGCTTAACGCCTTGGTAACACAGTCTTGACTTTTTCAGTGCTGTAAGAGAGAGCATCCCAAGGCAGAATTCAACTTCCTGCACCCTTTGGCTGCCAAGAGCTGAGTCCAGGGAGTCAGCCCTGGAGAAAAGGCATGTAGGTTCCCGCGTCCTCTGGGGTACCCCGGGGAAGGATTGGAAACTGCTTCAGCTCAGATCTCTGTGCTTTGATGCTAACTGGTCTGAGATCCTGACCACTACTCTACGAGAACACCACAAATCACTAAGGGTCCTGTATGTCTTTCTGTCCTTGGGCACAAGAGCAAAGTCAGTAAGCCATTTGCTGTGGTCTGAATATGCTCGGTCAGCTAAAATTCAGCCTGTTGAAATGCTTCCCTCTGGGTTAGAGGGTTTAGGATTTAGGATCTGGGGCTTTGGAGGGTAATAAGGTCAAGAGCTTAGCATCCTCTGTATAAAATGTCTCTGGAGAGTTCCTCCCATGTGAGGACACAATGACAAGGGGTCTCCTAATGACATGTGACTCTCGTCTATGACTAGAAGGCTGGCTTTACCAGATACCAAATTTGCAACATTTTGATATTAGACCTTGAATCCTCCAGAACTATGAGGAAAAAGCACCTGTTGTTTATAAAGACCCAGTATGTAGTATTCTGTTATAGTTCTGAGTGGACTAAGACGTGATATCTGAAACTTGGTCGACTGAGTACTGTTCAAGACACACACACACACACACACACACACACACACACACACACCGTCCCCACAGTCTAGCCTGGGACATACCCAGCAGGTTCCTCATAACTCTACCCTTTAGCTGCTGACCAAACACTGTCGGTAGAAGTAAAGCACCATTACCTTCCACACAGAGTTGCTGGCTGGTGCCATATGAACCCCCATGAGTCTGCAGACAAGACTGACGGGCCAGACACGGCTGCCATCAGGGCTCTGACGGTGGTGTGCTTATCACAGGCTTCAGACCTCATCTGTCACTCTCCTGTTCATCTGCTGGAAGGCCTTGGGCATGTTTAGTCTTTACCCATTTGCCATGCTGATCTTCTCAAATGGACACTTAAACTGCCTGACACAAACAATGCTGGTCCCCCCATGGAAAGGGGGTACTCTTGGCTGTGTGAGATGGAAACCCCATTTCCTCATGCCACCCTCAAGGGGCTCCTTGATAGCATTCTCTTCTTGTGACTTTAATGTCAGGTATGGCCTATGGAGACTAGGAGGCAACCAGGTTGGGAATGGACTATTCTTGAGTCTTGTGCATTCTAAACCCAGTATGGTGCTAAGTTTGAGGCCTCTCTACAGAAAAATAAACTAACAAAACCAAACAGCGTTGGCCACACATTTACTGCTTGTCCTGGTTACGTTTTGGTCAACTTGACACAAAATGGAGTCAATTTTTGTTTGTTTGTTTGCATTTTTTTCAAGACAGGGTTTCTCTGTATAGTCCAAACTGTCCTAGAACTCACTCTGTAGACCAGGCTGGCCTTGAACTCAGAGATCTGTCTGCCTCTGCCTCCCAAGTGCTAGAATTAAAGGTATGAATCATTGCCCAGCTAGAAAGTTAGTTTTTAAGAGGACCACAATTGAGATATGTCCTCATCATATTGGCCTGTGGGCAAGCTTATGGAGCATTTCATTGATTACTAATTGATGTGGGAGGGCCAAGGCTATGTGGGCAATGCTCATCCCTGGGCTGGTAGTCCTGGGTGCTATAAGAAAGCAGAGTGAGCAAGCCATGAAGAGAAAGCCAATAAATGGCATTCCTCCATGGCCTCTACATCAGCTCCAGGTTCCTGATTTGAGTTCCTTTTCTGACTTCCCCGGATGATAGACAACAACCTGTAAGTTGAAATCAACTTTTTCCTCCCTATCTTGCTTTTGGTCATAGTGCTTATTATAGCAATAGAAATCCTACTGTATTGTTTGTATTAGCAGATAGATATAGACTTTCTTTCTAGAGCAGATAACACTTTGCAGGTCTACCAAGGATGTTTAGTATTGAGACTTTGTTTTATTTTTGTTTTTTTGTTTGTTTATTTGTTTTCATTTTGTTTTATTATTTTGTTTTTTGTTTTGCTACGCCAAATACTGGTTGCTCCCAGAGACTGCTTATAGACCCAGGTGCCTCTATGTGACTTTGCAACAGCCCTTCACATGTTATCCCTGATAAGTGAATAAAGATGCTGACAGCCATTAGCTGGGGTTTAGGGTTTCTGGGCTTGGGGTAGGGGAGACCATGAGGAGAGAGAGGAAGTTGAGAAAAGGAGAAGATGCCATGGGGTAAGAATCTTAAAAATCATGTCCAAGAGGGCTGGCCAGTTGGAGTTAGGAGCAGCCCAGAAAGACCATCGTAAGTGGTAAGTCAGGGTTATCGATAGGAAAGCAGATTCTAATAACACGGAGGGTAGATATCTGCTTTAGTGCTGACAAAGGCTTGTTATAAATTAAAGGCATCGTGTGTCTTTTATCTGGGAATTGAATAATTAAGGCAAGGTTGAAGCCCCTGATTGAGACTAAATATTGTCTATAAAAGTTTAGATTCATGCACACTAAAAAGGAGGATTGCTAAAACCACAGTGACATTTCATCTGCCCATGACCATCTTATCATCAGTAAGTTTGCCTCTGGCCTTCCTCCCTGCCTCAGGGTTTTAAGAAAAAGACCCTCTGAGGTCTATTATCAGAACATGCCCTGTAAAGAAGGCTACTTCTTGATATGTTCGTTGTTGCTGTCTGCCAAAGAGGCGGAGATGGAAGGAGTCCTGTTTTGAGTCCCATCTAGGGATTCATAGCAAGCTCCAGATATTAGGGCTAGGGCCTTAAGTTCTCATTTGGTAGAAGTCCTACAAGTGTGATAGCCTGCCTGAGCAGACAGAGAGAGCGCTTGGCCCCCAGCAAGCATGAGAAATGTCTTAACCAAATCTGCTTGTTATCCTAAGCTACAAATGTGGAGGTCTTGGCTAGCCATATTCTTGTTCCTAGCCCTAGAGAGATTAAAGCCCCATAGAGACCCCTCCTTGCCACTGCTCCTGTCTACTTGCCGTGCCCTGGTCAACACTGGAGGACAACATGGACTGGGTGTCATTCTAGGGAACAGTGTGGCCCGAGCAGCCTCCATTCTTCTTGTCTAGGCTCAGCACTGAAATCATTAGGGGATGGCAAATAGCCAATGAGAGTTGGACAATGTCCAAGCTAGGAGACACACGGGCTTCTGGGACGAGCTGCCTCCGTCTGCCAAGCCTGTTTGGCAGGAAAAGAAGTAAACAAAGAAGGAAGATCAACAATGCCTGGGTCACATGCTCAGGCTAGGCCCATAAGGCAGACAGTGGACTGCATTGGACTGCATCGGGCTGGCCATGTTCTTTGAGAATCCACCAGGATGAGTCTGCAGCATTCTGGGCCCCTTTGAACAGCTCCCATCATCCATCCCTAAAGGCCACTCCTCCCGCTGCCCATGACTTACAGGATGATCAGAGCAGCATCCCGAGAGTAATCCAGGAGAATCTCATTCAGTCTCACCTGCCGGAGGGACTGGGGCCAGGGAAAGCCAAGGTCATCCCTACTTTCCTAACAGCACCCCACCCCACCCCCAGTTTAACTGGATACAGAACTACTCCCCTAAATAATTCCTGACTCCCCACCCCCAGGAATAAAGGGACACCCATGGGAATTAGGTGCCAAATGCACTTTCCCTTTGCTTGGTTTTGTTTGTTTTGGTTTTTTGGGTTTGGTTGGTTGTCTTTTCCTTGTCTGACTTTATTGACATGACCAGCGTGATAATGGGAAGAAAGCTCTTTACTGGGCTGAACCTTCAGGCCCAGAACTTCTTGGCAGAAAGTCTGGGCAAGGTACAGTGCCTCCCTGAGCTTCAGTGTGTACCTCTGCAAAATGGGTATGATAATGTCCTCCCCGGGGGATGTGGAAGAATTCAAATGAGCTAACTCACAGCTCAGTGCCAGGCAAAGGGCCTGGCACATGGAAGGCCCTCGGTATAAAGGACTCGGGGGCTCAGCCTCCCCAGCGGCAGAACTTGCAGAGGGCTGTCTTTTGTCACCCTGCTTATTTAGAACTTTCTAAAGAGCCAGCTGGTGCCAGGCTAGGAAAACATCCAAAGTCCCAGGGTGTGTGGGGCTAGCTGGGAGACACACCTTAGTCTAGGCTACCCCCTAGTCCCTCAGAAATGAGGTCAACTCCCCGGACCTGAGAGTGGATAGATACTGTTGAGAAAGGAATCCGAGGAAAGCGGTTTAACCCAGTCTGGGACTCTCACTGTCTTGCTGTGGACATCCTGGATGCCCAGTTCTTTGCTGTGGGGGCTGTCCTGTGCCTTGTAGGACATTTAGCAGTGGTCCCAGTCTCTGTGTAATACATAACAGCTGTAGCACACATTCCTTGATGTGACCTCCAAAAATATCTCTAGACCATTGACAAATGTCCCTACTGGAGGAAGGTGGCAAGTGGCCCCCAGTTCAGGACCACTGAGAGGAAAACTGAGATCTACCCCTGGGTGCCTGGCCAGCTCTGCCATTTTATTTACTCCGACTAAAAATATCACTGCAGACAATGTCAAAAGAGCCTCGTGCCTGCTGTAAATCCAGCTCTGGAAAACCACCATTAACGGCCAGAACCACTTACACTGTAAGAGGGTCAGTCTCCCAGCACCCCCAGGACAGCATGAGGCTCTGCCCTCTCATGTGGCCCAAGAACATCTCAGACATTGCAAGTAGGGTGGGGCCAAGTGGAGATTCCAGAAGCCCAGGGATGGGGACACATGCTGGGACCCCAAGCCCTGGCCAGCCCATTCCCTCTCTTGCACCTTAATTCTATTCTTGTTAATCTCCTCATCTGAGATCTTCCAGGGGCAGTCCCTCCTCATCTCAGCGACAGTGGCCTCGTCCTTGAAGCCATCATTGAGGCGGAAGGGTGCAATCATGTCCTCAAACCGCTTGGTGCTGGAAAGGAAATACAGTGAGACTGGGTGACAGGGCCCTGTTTCTAGGGGAGCCAGGGACTTGGAGGAAGCTCAAGGGACACCTAGGGTCACCACACACAAGGACATACTCCTCAGACTGAACCCATCCAACGTTGCCATTTGCACTGAACGGCTCACATGTGGCATCAGCCCTTAACAGCTGTGACATTTAGCAAAAGTCCATGACCTGTCCACTGACTTGGACCCTCCCCTCCCAACCCCACTCAGCAAGTTGCATCAAGTACTGTTGCCCCTATGTCAGCAAGACAGACTGGACCCCATCCTCACTGAACTCCTGACCATCCTGGTGATAGCAAGCACATAAACACAGAGGTGGGTGTTTTAGGAGGATAAGCCCCGAATCCTGTAACAGAGAATAGGTGGGAGAGGCCTCTCTGCTAGCTGAAGGAAGTGTATCCTTCTGAAGCCAACTGTGTACCTAAGGCAGAAGGTGATAGGTGGAGAAACAGCTGTATGTGCAAAGGTCCTGATGCCCACATGAAAAGCAGCACAGGAGCCAATGGGGCTGGAAGAATGAAGCAGCAAGCAGAGGGATCTACAGGGCTGATGCCAGCCCTTCTGTCTGGAACTCCCAACAGAGAACTCACTGCTCGGCTTGGGGCTTCTGGTTGATGTCGGGAAGGACGTGAACTTCATGGAATCCCAGTCTGAACTTGCTCAACAGAGAAATGATCCTGGAAGACAGATGTAGAAATTTTGTTTAAAGTATCCACTTATTTTGATGTTCATGAAGTTGAGTATGTAGAAATGAACAGACCAGAAGGGACTGGCAGAGGAGGCAAGGTGGCTAGACAGTGAGAAAGTATGGTGGGGCAGGTAAGAGAAGCAAGCGACATGGAAAAATATTTGACCAAAATCTCCCAAGTATCTACTGGCTGACTCTGAACCAGTGTCAGCTGGCCAGGGTGGAACCTGGGATGTTGCTATGCTTGGGACCACACTTTGGGAGGTGAAGGTCGAAGGGAGGAGAAGATGAAGAGAGAACCTGAAGAGAGGTGGTGGAAACAAAGATAACACCACACACAAGCTAAGGAGAAAGCCAGGAGCTGCGAAATTAGACAGCACAGACTCGGCATCTGATGGAGAAGTCCACTGTGGAGGGCACAATCAAGGAGGACTTCACAGAGGAAGCAGCCATCTGGCGGGTGGGCTGGTACGTGCTGGAGAAGATTGCTCTAGGCCCAAGGAACTGGGGTAGGCCAATATCCACACTGAAATCACCCGAGATACTTGCGGAGCACACCGATGGGACTCCAGCCCAGTGCTGGGCCAGAAACCCTGGCAAAGCACGGTCTGGGTGATACCTCCAGGATGTGATGTGCCCACCAAGCCAACTAATTAAAGGAGGAAGCCAGTGAGCAAAGGTAGGGGATGAAGCAGCTGAAATGCCATGGAGCATGCTGGGAAGAGCCTAAAGGCCCAGGCTGGGGCCTCCACAGACAGCTCCTGCTGACTCTTAAACTTAGGGGTGGGACTTAAATTTTTTTCCAAGATTAATTTTTTTGTTTGGTTTTTTTTTTTTTT